>NW_016912235.1:394705-498654 GCF_001483705.2 Eufriesea mexicana
ACCTCTCTTCTTCCTCGCGACAGCCGCATCGGTTCTCGTTCTCTGCGTCCTCTCCTCTCCGTGTGTGTACGAGAGCGTAGATGTGTGTCAGGGTAGCTCTCTTTCTCGCGTGCACGCTCCACGGCCCGGTTCCTCCTGCCCGACGTTTCCCTGGCCTCGTCGTCCGTTCTCGCTCCCGCTCGTTCGCGCCCTCTCTTTCTTCCTATCGCCAGCCGCTCCTTTTCCCTCTCGCTCCGTCTCTCTCTCGCGAACTCGTTCGCTCTATCGTCCGTCCGTCCGTCCGTCCCTCCTCTAACCGATCACCGGCTCTCGTTCCGTGTGTCCCGGCGTGTATGAGACACGAGAAAGGCTCAGCAGAGGCGAGTTCGCGTTCCATCGCAAAGCGCTGGGTGGAATTGGTATATCGGGGGATGGAACGCGCACGGGGCTTAAGGGGAACGAGATATGGCCCGTAACGTACCGACACGTTCAAGACGGACGTCGTTTGCGGACGAGATCTGAAGGCATTCCGGGTTGTTGCACCGGAAGAACGGGCCTGAAAGCCTCTGGTTGCTCCGTTCCCTCTGTCACCCTGTCTCCGTCTTTCTTCTTCCCATTACTCCTCTATCCGTTGCTACCAACGAGCAGGAGCAACCAAACTTTCGACGTACCCGAATAAAGGAGTCTCGATAATTAATACGAGCAAACGATGGGCGTCTGCGGGACGCGTATCCGTCGACGTTGCGCGTCGTCAAAGACTTTGGGAAATAACGTCGAGAAGAGGAGTACGTGGATGATACCGATCGAGTTTGAAACAAGCGCAACGACGTAGGGGACGAAGAAACGCGTGGTGTAACGGTTGGTCGAGTTACCGAGCTGGATATCGATACGTCGTTAATATCGTCCGGGATCGGCAATCGACGTTCGCGGTGGAGTGAGGTTAGGTACACGCGAGGTATTCGCGAGCCAACTCGTTATTTCGCGGATCCCGGCGGAGAATCGACGCTTTAATAACGTTTAATAATTTCGGTGACGGAAGAGCAGGACCTATCGCTCGGGGACATGGCCGGGGAGCATCGATGGGGGAAATGGCGATAGGCTAAACGAGGAAAGCGGTAACGAGATTCGCGACTGGAGAAGGTTACGCGAGGGTTCAGGGACTCGCGGGGAAAAATTTGTCGCACGACGCGCGACTCGAGTCGAGTGGAGATAAAAACTACGCGTTCGCGGATACGCAAGCGTGGACGGTAAAATCGCGAGCGGACGAAAAGCTTGGACTTCTCGCAGTGTCGATGCACGCGCAATGACTTCCATAAATAAACGGAGAACGATAAGGCGGCCATCGGAAAGCGGAAGCGAGAGAACCGCTAAAGGGGGACGCGATAAGGCGTTTTTCTACTGATTTCCGTGCAATTATTCGCGTTCCACCTTGAGAGTCGCAAACGTCCGACGTCTCCGATGTTAACGAGCAATTTCGCGCGAAACGAGAAAGGAAAACAGAGTGGAAACGGAGGAGAGTTGGGTGGACCGGTGATCGATCGTAGTCGTAACGTATACGACACGCGTGCGTGCGCGTACGCTCGTGTGTACACGCGTTATATCGTTTCTATCACGAATACGCGACTTATGAATGAATACAGCCGGGGTACATGTGTAATCATAGTTATGCTACACGTGCGCACAGACACGGCCGCCGCGTATAATATCGGTCAAATCGCTTGTTGTTCAGTTAGAGCAATCAGGTTTTGCGCGCGTGCGCAAACACGCGCCGCGTAGATCACTTTCATGAGTGCATAATCGTCGCGGCCATCGATTTGTTTTCCGATCGTTAGCACGGCATATTAATATATGATAATGCCGCGAATAAAGTATTCGCGAAACGGTATCGATGTTTGATTAAAAAGCCGGCCAACGGGGCGTGGATCCAGCGACGCGACGAATTTCCCGCCGAGTGAAATTAACCGCGCTACCGAGTACCTCTTCCTCGCCAATTACCTTCTCCTTCCCTTCTACCGACCTCGTCTCGTCTCGTCTCCCGGATACACCCGATAACCGATGCCTATTATCTACCGCGATTATCGCGGATTAGACAGTCTCGATTTCTTTTGCCAAATATCGCGCTTCGCGATATTTAATGGCAACCGTGTTCCTCTTTCGCGGAAAATTCGCAATCTCGATCGTATCGACCGCATAATCGCGACGACAAAGTTGACGTTAATCTCGATTTTTTAATTCCTGTATCTTTCCCTTTGTATCTCCGTATACACGCGTGGCCTCGTTTGTTGCTTCGTATCTCTCGCGCTCGTCGAGTTTTATCCCGTTTAAACAAACAAACGAGCAGACGAGCGAATTTCCCGTAAGCGAAATGGCAGCAGCGGCTTTCGCGCCAAGCAGCCGCTCTTTCGACACCGCGTTACGCCTTTTCGCAAGCGTTTCCGCGCGTCCGCGTAATAGCGCATACGCGAGAAGCCAGAGGAGCTGGTCACTTCCGCGCAGCTGACCCGAGCGAAATTTCGCCAACGCTCGTCGCCGCTCCGCTCGCCTTCGCGTCTCGGCCATCGATTTGCTCCAGTGACATGGAAATAAAGCGCAGCAACAATGCCGCGGAGATAAAGAATTCGTAACCCCAGGAATCCACCCCTGCCCCCCTCTCGCGATATATTATGTCCCGCGGACGAACGGCGAAAAAGAAATATCGCGTAATTTATTTTTATCGTGCCTCTCGTCCACCGTTCCACCCCTGCCGCCCCTGTATACACGCTTACGCGGCGCGTACATACGTCAAAAGCATACCCACGAAGAAAGCCCAAAATTTAAAGGTTTAACCGTATCCCGACACGGTTTTATCCCCGAAGCGACCCTCTGTGTGTCACAAGACTACGCCAACTGTTAATTACGCGGGACGAAATACACGCGGATCGTCGGAAAATACATCATTTTTCCCGTTCCTTGGAAATCCCGTGGCAGCACCCGATCGACCCCGTAAAATTTCGTCCCGATGTGCGCGGGTGTATACGCGTGTACGTACGATACACGCACACACGAGCGAACGATTGTTACGCGGATGCGCGCGAGTTGGCGCATCGTCATCCTCCGGGGTAGTTTTAATTCGCGAGCGTGGGCGCGCGATTATACGCGGGAATAAAACACTCGGATAATTGCACGCATTCGCGATGCAGGAGCGGGCAAAAAAAGAACGCGACTGGTATAGCGGTGCTTGGTTTTAGCCGCGACAATTGCTTTCCGATATGAGACAGACGGTTCCCGAAATAAATTATTAAATCGTAACGAGCGCAAGCTGCCGTTCGTAATTCCCGCGTATTACAACGAGCTGTGCAGGCGCGCGCGCACCGCATAAACGAGCGACTTTTTGCAGCTCGTCTCTCTCTCTCTCTCTCGATTCGTCGTTTAAACCCCGAGACGAACGGAATTAACCGTGAACGGGTGTGTGTCGTCGGGCCCGCGTGCGGACGTATCGATAACGAGAGAGAGGGGCCCACCGCCGTTCCAGCGGAAACGGAGATAACAAAGGGAGAAATTTTCTTTTATCTCGCAACAGGCTCCCGAAATCGTGTCAACGTGTCATTCCCAGAGGTGTGACAGCTCTTTTGCCTTCTTAGCCGTCTCTACGTGTTCGCCGTAATGCCGCACAGTGGCATTCGCCGACTCTGACGAGTCGTGTCTTTGACCCTCGTAAGCTTTGACCATGACACGATATAAACGAGCCGACAGTCAGCGCTTATTATCGTGTCATGAAGGTTCGTGTGGCGCGATACAGCGGTGCCGATGTCACAGTTACCGAGTCGCCGCGAAATGCCACCTAGATCTGTCATAAATTAACGTAACGTCGGTTCGTAGGCTGCGACTCGCAGCCACTCGTCGCGACTCACGCTTCCATGGGGAACGATAGAGAAACGGACACAGCGGCTTCGACGTTCACCGATGACGCCCGACGATGACGATGTCAGCCAATGGTCGTCACGAGAATGGTAACTCGCTCACCTTCGAAATTCCGATAAATCGACCAACGGAGAAATTTCGAGGAACGATGACAGATTCTATAGCCAGCGTCTACAGTTCCTTCTCTCTCTCTCTCCCCCCTCTCTCCCTCCATCGCTCTCTCCCTCTCGTATTTACGTCGCCCGTTACGCGGTATTGGAAACGCGTTATCGACGTACAGATATCGCGTGGATTAACACCGATAAATTCCACAACGACACGGACTTTTTCCGCGACGGACGAGGCCGCGATACCCGCCGAGAGAGGCAGAGAGGGAGAGAGGGAGAAAGAGAGAGCACGCGAATCGCTTGCTCCAAGTGAATTTTCAAGCGCTTTTCATCCGTCAGACTTTTCCGCTTTCGCGAATCGTTCATTAATCTAACGATACCAATTTCTCTGTCAGCTCGAGCATCGCCGGCGAATTGAAGGATATCGTCATCGATTAGACTCGCGGCGGTTATAACCACCGTGAAATCCTGTTTTTGTTCTACGCTATCGTGGCTTCGCGTAATCGCCAGAACGTTCCTTCGCCGCGTCTCGCGCACACGCGCTTGCGAAACGCCGCGAACCGGGAGAAACTGGGCGCATTTTTCGCCCGCCATCGCGCAAGAAACGAAATACACCGAGCGTAATTCGAGTGCTGGCTACGACTCACGGATCGGCTTCAACTCTACCTCCGCTTTTGCCGCGTGCGTGCACACATGGCTCTTCTAACCTCGTCGACTGCGGAGTCGCGTCGAGAAAAATAGAAATTTCGGAAATTTCGGGCGCGTTCTCAATGCGGCGAACGCGAGGTTTGCTTTCGAGTAGAACGTTTGCAAACTCGAGTCTTCGAGATGGAATCCGAAGCTCGGAGTATCTCGACGACGTCGTAGCGAGAAAGGAGCAATCGAGGAGAGATACGAAAGCGGAGCAGAATTTTTATTCCAGTTTCCGACCATTTTGCAACGTCTCGGAGTATCTCGAATCGTCGTCGCAAGATCGTAGCGAGAACGGAGCAATGGCGGCGAGATACGAGCCATTGCGTAGACCAGAGCGAGAGCTAAATTCATTTTCCAAATCTTTTCAAATTCCGCATCGTGGCACCGCTCGTGAACGTTCAGTTTTGATACCATCGAGTAAATTTCTGGTTTTCGTTGCGCGAGACGAATCGATCGGTGAAACGAGGATAGAATTCTTGAAATTGCTCGGAAATGACCGGAACGATCGCGAGACGGTGGCGAGAAAGGAGCGATGGAGGAAGAATACGCGAGTATGACGTTAAAAGGAAGGTCCAAAGGCTGGATCGTCTACGAGATCGCTGCTGCGGCTAACCGCGAATGATGCAAACGCCAGGATTTACACGCGCGATTCCTTCGTAATGGCGCGCAATCGGGGACTCTGGAGAAGCCTGTGGCCCCTAGTGAGTCGAAAAGCAACCGACGACTATCTAATTTCGAATCTGCGACTAATCACGGATCGATCGAAAACGAAACTGCGCCGTCGAAGCGTCGATGAACCCGATTCGCGACTGACTCGACGTTTGCCATCAGCGATGGAAGCACCGGAGAGAATAACCAGCCAGCCTGTACGAGTAGCTTATACACCGAATCATCCGATCGACCACACCGTGTGTTGCTTGTGCAACGACCAGCAAAAGTGCCTTATTGATCTCGAGTCACTGCACACCGATATTTCGATTCTGTGCGATTGCTGATCCGAAGGTAAATCTATCCTCGAGTAGCCGCGCGTAAAACACGCATGAAAGCGTATATGGATATCGGGTTCGGGGAAGGTTCGAGTTAATTCGCCAACCAATTCGTACCTACACGGTAGCTCTCTGTAGCTAGCTTCTGAATCGAAGTATCGAGTAGCGGTAACGATTCGACACTCGCAGCTCCACCGAGTATTCCGTTCTACTTTCTCTGTTAGAGAATCCAGGCTGACGAGACGCGTCTCCCCCATTTGCGCGTTTATTCGCCTATTAATTGCCTTCTTCGATCATTCGCGTCGTCGACTCGTTCTAGCCGAATTTTACGGGTCGGGAGCAGTTCGAGAGCTGTTCGCGAACGGTCCATCTGTTCGCTCACGAATAGAAGCCACGCCGTAAGTAATGGTAGACTTCCACGAGATCGCGTAACGAATGCGTCCGCAAACACGCATTCGCGGACATGTCCTTTGACGTAACGCTTCCGGAGCGATCAATGCTCGTTGTTCGCGGAGATATTCCGACCAAGATAATTCGCGTGCCGTTGCTGAGCTGTTCGAGTCGTTCGCCGACACTGATAGAGACCCGGCGCGGGGAAATCCGAAGACTCGGATGCGAGTCATCCCAGACGCGCGAGTTGGCATAAAAGGCGGACCATCGGATATTACGTTTCTGGGCTTAGGAGGAATAGAAATCGGTGAAAATCGGTAAAAAACGGTATAATTCGCACTCGTAACGCGTGCTTGAGTGATTTATCAAAGATCAATCGACCGGAGTACAAAAGTATCGAAACCCTTGCCATCTTGCCGAAATCGTGCACTGTTTCCGCTCGACGAGCTTCGCGAAGGGACGCGAGTTTTTCACCGAGCTTCTAATCAATTCCTCCGGGTCGTCGAGGTGACTCGAAGTCTCAACTTTGCGATATACCGGGTATACCTATACTCGTACCCTAACCCCGTGGACAACGTCCATTCGGTGGTCAAATCTTCCGGTGGTGGTCGTTTGTGGTCAGTTTCATAAAAATGGATCCCGACAACTATTCGACCTCCGCAGTATAGACGATTCTGAGGCTACCCTTCCGGTTCCAACTACTTCCGTCGACCGAGTTCATTCCAGATAAGCGATGGGAAATGATCCATCAGACCCGTGGACCTCTCTCTCTTTGACGGTATCTTCGCGGAGTCCATTTTACCGCGATGAGATATCGGGACTTTGGAACATTTCTACGATCGGAGTTAGGTAGAGAATCTTCAAACTTCTCAGCGAGTGATCGCGTGGATCACTCGGACGGAAGGAAAGTACCGGGAAAAATCGGAATCGCTTGATTAAAATCACGGAAAACGTTTCACTAAACGGAGAAAGAGTTACGCGGTGTCGCGTTCCAAAACGCGATTGTTTCAACGCGAAGGGAGATGGAGAAACGCTTCCGGGAGACATTACGAATGGAAAGAGTCCGCGAGAGAGAGGCCTCGTATGGGGGGCAGAAGCGTCGCGAAGCGCGCAGGCGATAACAATGCGAGCGGAAGATGATGGAAGACGATATCGGTGGCTAATATTATATCCGACAGCTGAATTCCGATATCGCGGCGAAAGGTTGGCGGAAAATTATCAGGCTGGCCTTATCGACCAGATCCCCGGCACTCCGTGTGGAGACCGGCGTGTGCAGAGCAGAGCCCGATAGCCGGAGAGCGCGCGCGTGATCGAGACAGAGCGCGCGCGGCATTCGAGGCGAGATCGCGACGGCACATAATTTTTACGGTTCGTTGGGGGAGCCAGTCACGCAGGCCAGTTTGACGACAACCGGGTTCGCCCGGCTCTCGCCATTATCCAGGCATTTGCGAAGAAAGCGCGCACCGGCCATCAGACACACCCTGTATCTCAAGAACTCCCCTTATTCAGAGTGTGGCGTTATAACGCGGCCGGGGGACTATATCGGTATCCTAGCGTGCGTTCAAACTGAGATCAATAAAGCGCTCCTTTATAGACTTCGCTACACACGCCGTACAAGCTTGGCCAACTCTCCCTCTACCGTTCGTTCCGTTCGTTCGTTCGTTCGTTCGTTGGGTCGTCCAACGCGCTCTCTTTCCCGCTCGCTCTCTTTCTCACTCTTTCTCTCACCCTCTCTCTGTCTCGCGCGTGCACACACGTAAAGAGTCAGCCTCTGCCACCTCCCTGAAATCGCCACCCTCTTCCCCCTTTCGCGGCATCAAAGCGCAGCGCTGGCCTGCTGCTACGTAGCAACCCCTCGCCCGCCATCGTTCAAACCCCGCGCTGCTGGCAACTACGAGGCCATAAATAACCGAATGACCCACCGCGAAAAAGAGACGGCAACGCTAGGAGCTGCGATCCGGCCACCCGTTACATACACACACCGACCCGTCGTCGTCGTCGTTCTCGTCGTGTTGTCGTTGTTGTCGTTGTTGTTCGACCACTCGCGCTCTCTGAAACCGCGCGTTGCTGCTGTTGCTACTGCTGGTTCTCTCACACCGTCGAGATTGTCGCTTCGTTATGCGATTACATCGGTAGAACTCTGCCCGTCATCTATCGATACGGACAGAATTCGATATTCCCGGAATAATTTTAATTTTCGGTTGTTTCCAAGTTTCGCTTATTCGAGCGACGAGGGGATCGAAGAGGGCGACACCTGTCGTTCGAGTTGGACGCTAGAACGATCCGATAGCGACTCGAGATCTGTCGGAGAGAGCTGCTGGATTTCCAGGAGCCCCGGCAGATGTGGGTCATCGCGAATTAATTCTCGCCAACTCGGTGTGAGAAGGTTGGGGATTCATACACACCGCGAGTATAAAGAATTCTACGTATACGATGGTATTTTATAATAACGAGATCGGAATAATGCCGTGCGACCGCTTGGCCGTTCGAAACGCGATCCTATCTGTTTCGAGGCTGATTGAACGGGGCCCCGCTGTATGTATAACCAACGATCGTTATTGTAGTCATCGATTAAACCGTAACGCGATCGTGCACGGGCGAAATGAGTTGTGCACCGCGGGTTAGATATACCCACGGGTGGGGGAATTAATTGAACTTTTCCAAGATTTTCCAATCACGGATCTCCCTTTGCTCGCGCCTTCGCGCTCGTTCGCCGTTAAGGCGCGATGCGGCGCTTCGGTCGTAATTAATACGGTTGTCGTATCAATCACGGCGTACCGTTAGCGTAACGATGTTAAAAATTTCACGACGTTGCAGCTGCGGAATCATAAATAACCGATTTAACCGTCGGTAATATATGGTACCGAGCTGGTCGCGATCTAGTCACCCGTTACACGCCGGGGGGAGAGAGGGAGGGAGGGAGGGAGGGAGGGAGGGAGAGAGACGGAAACGCGGTTACAGTCGTATCTCGATACGGTGTTTCGGTCAATCACGGATAGTTGCCGCAAACCCACGATACTTCGCAGGTGTGCGATCGTTGAACGTCCGCGTTAAAACGTGAAACACGCGCAAAAGTCGGCGCAAGTATTTCAGTTCACGCTACAATTAGAACGCGCGCTCTGCGTCTAAGTGTCTGGCAATTTCATACGCTCGTCATGTTCGCCGCGCGACTTCGTTACCTTCCTTTCCGTCCCTCTTTCTTCCCGCTGAACTTGCTAATTTTATAACAAAGAACTCGCTCCGATACCGTAAGAGGTCTCGTAAATGGAGTCGTTATCGGTTGATTTCTATCCGATATCGAAGGGGCAGAGAGAGCGAGAGAGAGGGAGGGAGAGAGAGAGAGAGAGATCGAGGGACCCCGCGTGGATGGAGGTTCGCGGAATCGAAAAACGTATTAGCAATGGTGTATCGCGATGCGCCATTAATCACGTGGCGAGGAGAGGAAGCGGAACCGTGGCAGACGCGAAAGGAGACACGATCCGTTAGCGACGGGGAAAGAGAACGAGGAGAGAACGGAGAGAGAAAGAGAGAGCGGAGAGCAGACAGTGGGCAATTAGGCGAGCCGAGGGAAGACCTTTTGTAATCGGCGCGAGGCCTAATTAAATACACCCGCCGTGCAATTACGCGCGCGCGGTTATCGTATCGTGGAATTAGCGAAATCGTAGATCGTTACGCGGGCTTTTAGCGTCGCGGAAACCTGGCATTAGCGGCCTTTCTAAATAAAAGCTGGAAAGTATAACCGGAAACGGAACGCGAAAACCGAACGCGTGCTTCCCGAGAACGCGGTTTCGTAAAAGCGACGAGCCGACGTACGCGTGTGCACGCTCGTCCACGTACATACGTATACGCGTACACACACGGGTATATACCGTGTAGGTATCTCGTTTTCGGATCTCGAGGAACAGCCGCACCCGATGGCGCGCGAGTGTGGAAAATCAACGCGAACGCGTCGCGATAACGCGTCGAGTTATCGAGAAGAATCGAAGGAGTATAAAATAAGAAGCAGAGGGATAAAGGATAGGGAAGGACAATGGAAAAGAGGTGAAATGATTCGAGGAGAGAAGTCTCCTCGCTCGATAAAAGATACTTTGCGTCCTCGTCCCTCCCCACCAATCTCTTCGTGGAACCGAGAGGGGAGAGGTGGAAGGAGGGACAAGGAAAGGCAGCTCCGCTTGAAATACTTCCAGCCGCGGCTTCATAAATAACGGATTTGTCGATGAATTTCGTTTTAGCGAATACTTCGATCGGCTTATCGAAAATTCATTTTTCCTACCACTTTCGCGTATCCTTTAGGATCGATCGATTTTAATACGCCGAACGTAGGCGTCTGCGAACGAGGCGTAAGCGAAGATCGTCCGCGGAGAGGGGGGAGCTAATTCCTTCAAAGGAAAACGTTTCCTAGGGGAAGAGAGAGAAAGAGAGAGAGAGAGAAGGAGCGCTCGACGAGTCGAGGCTGCATTCTTTAGCAGCGATCTCGGAGAATTCGACGTAGCTCGTGATTCTGCCATTGAGAAAAACGCCATTATCGTTAGTCGCGCGTTACTCGTTACGCGTGTCACTCGCGCATAACGAAATAGCCTAATACGCGTGGATAAGCGTATATACAGATAGACGCGATATCGAACTCGACTGGTCGATCGTCGATGCACCGATCGCGATCGGAAGAAAACGTATACGAGCGTTTAACGTTGGAAGATGGAACGAAATGGAAGAAGCAACGATCGCGCGATGGACGGGGTGCGTGGCAGGAGCGATCGCGGCTGGAAACCACGCACGGATCGTGGACTGGAGCCGTGAGCCCGACCGCCGTGCATCCGTCGAACCGAGTTTCTCGATAGTTCTCGAATTTCGATACGTTCTTCGTTGCCGTAAGGTTTCGAAACGCGCCAGGCGAAATAACATTCGGCGGATTCTCCGTGCAACGTGTCCCTTTTTGCTCGACGGAAGAGGAAAAACGGCGGCGGGCGAAGGGTCGAAGAGGAGACGACGACGAGTCGACTCGGCGTTCTTCGGCCACGGTCCACGAGCAACGACACCATCTCCGCGCTACGTTTTTGCCCCAAGCGCCTCTCCCCTCCCTGCCCTTTCTTCTCGCAGCCGTAGTAGACACGGTCTCCGTCCTTCTCTCCTTCGCTCGCTCGCTCGCTCTCTCTCTTTCCAACCGTTACGTTACCGGCTCGCGCCGTCTTTTTCTATCCCCTTTTGCCCGGTCGCGCGCGCTTCGGAAACAAGGCGAAAGAGAGAAGGAACCGGGCGGTGCAAGAGAGACGAAGACGCGACGATAGAGATCCGCACGGCACAGACACCTGCAGTCCGGCTCGTTTACAGGCGGAGAGAGAAAGAGGGAAAAAGGTCGGGGCTTTGCGCGCGTAAGGAGAGGCAGGATCGTTGGAAGCGGGAGGAGGAGGAGGGAGGAGGAGGAGGAGGAGGAGCAGAGAGCGCAGACCAAAAGGCGATGCCAAAGAGACGACGAAACGAAGCAACGCGAAAATGGCTTCCGAACGATACTCGGCCAGGGACTCTCGCCAGTTTCGAGCAAAATTACCAGGCCCACGAGCGCATTGGCCGCGCTGCGTGCTTTTCTCCTATCTCCGCGCTATTTCTCCTTCTCTCTTTCTCTTTTACTCCCGCTCTCTGTATTATTTACCGTAATTTCATTACCGCGTGCTTTCGCATCGCGACGACGCCATATCGTTGGACTTTGTATGAAGTCGCCATTAGCCTTTGTTTCGGCACGGGCCGCGCCACTGCCGACGGTATACACCGACCCCAGTCCTGGCCGCTCGCGCGCGCGTTATAGTTCAAATATTAGTAACGGGTTATTATTAATTCTCAAATTAGACGGGTCGCTGATTAAATTATATCGCGCGCTGACAGAAGACCGTGTTTGCGCGTACGTTTACAACCTGCCTTCCGTTTATAAAGTTCACCGGAGGACTACTACTACTCGCCGTGTGTTATTAATTTTTCGATTACGCCGCGTCGGGTATTCATATTAAAATGTCCGTCTCTTAATACCCGCGTTTTCAATTTGTACACGCCAACCAGTCCCGGTTTGCCGCACTTTCGCGACATATTAAAACCATGCGCGCGCTATCGTTCAGCGTCGTTAGCCCGCTATTCGAACGCGTACATTCTCGTTCCACGCTATCGCGAAAAATTCAACGAAACCGCGCGCACGCGACGGTGTCTCGATTCGCGGTGACGGAGACAAGAAGCGCGCGCGATCTAACCTTTTTTCCCCCCGTTGTTTTCACCAATGTTTATGCCAAACATACGCGGCGATATTATTCGCCATCGATTTTACCCTTCTCCCAATTCGCGCGATTAGTTAACAAGATGATTATAGACCACGCCGTTCCGCTATTTCTAGTTGTCGTTTGCTTTTCTAGTTCGGCTAACGCTATTTCGGCCTCGGCGTTTATGTCGTTATTGCCGGTTGGACGATGGCCCAGAATCTCGATAACGTTCGCGCGAGAAATTAATGCCGGTCGAGAGGAATCGCGAGGTGTCGCGTTACTCTGTTCTTCCAGCACCGTTTTCGTCGTCAACGTTTTCGAAACGAGAGAAACGAGAACGGATCGTTAAATCGCCGCGACTCTCGGAGGAACAACGTCTCGAGGATCGGCGTGCGTCGCAAAAACGCCAACGTCGACGTAACGACGAGAGGAAGAGAACCGCCGAGGGGGGACCGAGGAGAGCGGGCTTACGCGACGATCGTTATATTTTCGAACGTAGCTTTCACTTGTCGCCATTAGCCGCGACGATGTCGCTAGCGTTGCCCAACGGGGTCTCGACCGACGACAAACATCCAACCGTATCTCTGTTTCCCGATCCACTGGAAATAAAGAATTTCCATCTTACTTTCCGATATTATATATACCCGACTCTGCTCTGTCCCGGGAGAAGTTGCCGGTTAATGGTTATCGATCGTAATTTATAACCAAACTTTTCGTCGATATGATTTACGAGCCGCGACTAACCGGGGGTACAATGGATGCCTGGAATACAAGAAACAATGCGGACCGAAAGGGCGGCAAGTTTTCGCACTTTCCCGTGAACTTCCCTTCCACGAGGCAAGTAAATTACGCGTTAGGCGCAGAGACACGCCACCGACTCTCTCGGCCATGATACAAGCCCGTGAATACGATCACGCGAGTCGCGAAAGATCGAAACGATAACTGGCACCAACTTCCTTCCAACACGCAGCGGCCATTATACGACAAGGGAAGCCTTCTTCTTCCAACACCTCCGTATTTTCGTCCGAAAAACATCGATACGCGTCGAAGACAAGCGCGCGCGCGGTTTTTACGAGACGAATTACGAATCGCTCCAAGAGGAGAGAAAGGAGATCGGAATACTTTCACGCGATGGTTTAAACGAGCCGGTTACGTCCTCTCGCGTGTCCACGTCGAGTGCCGTAACGCGACTGCAACGCGATCTCGCAGCGATGGAAGAAAGGTGTAGACGCATCCGTGCCAAGGGGTCCGAAATATTCGCTCGGATAAACGCGTGTCGAATCCGGAGCCCCGGTCAGCGGAAATACGTTCCAACGCGTTCGAATTATTCTTTCTACGGTTCAACGAATCTACCTACGCGTATCTCCATCTTCGATCATCGATCACCGAGAGATCGACCGAGAACGGCGATAAAACTCGGGCGACGTTGGTGAAACGCGTTGGCACGACATCGAACGAGAACGCGCGAGAAGGAAAAGGAGGAGCAACGACATTTTCTCCCACGAGCCCGTACGCTTCTGCGCGTCGAACGAGGAAACGTCACGGCAGAGCTGTGAATCATCGTCGGCGATCATGAATCACGTTGCCCTTCGGCGAACCGGGGCCTCAAAGCAACGGTCTCTCTCTCTCTCTCTCTTTCTCTCTCTCTCGTCGTCGTTCTCGTCGTCGGCGTCGTCGTCGTTGTCGTGCCGAAGGATCCGAGTAGGTGGGTCTATCTCCTCGGAGGATTCCACGCTGGACGATGAAATATTTTCCTCCTAGCGGCGGTATAATTAACCCTCGATGCTCGGGTTAACCGGGCAGGTAAAACGGTAGGGTTATACGGAGTAGGGGGAGCCACCGACGAATTTTCGGAAGGAACGCGACGGTCTCTGTCGTTCGATTGGGTTACGAAGCGGAGGAGGAGGAATCTCTCCCCTTTCCGTTCGAGGCGAATATTTTTCTCGACGATTCGGAGAGCGGAGAGAAGGCAACGAAACGATGGTTGCGTGTACGGTGGCACACGGATATCCCGATAAGTTACTTTTCTGTGTTTGTATCGCGTGTCGCGATATCGATGCTTTCGCGGCAACGCGATACATCGCGATTTAAATGCCTCTCCTGTAACAGCACTTTACGTCACGTGTCGCTGTTACGTAACGGATGGTTGAAAAAAAATCTATACCATAAAACTGGGCGCTGTTATTGTTATGCAACGCGAGGAGCTTTGGCGTTGGAGGCGGTCACGTCAAACGCGTAAAAGATGCCCCCCACCTCTCTCTCTCTCTCTCTCTCTCTCTCTCTCTCTCTCTCTGTCTCTTTTAAATCCGTATTTTCCGTGCCCTCTCGACGCGTTTAACGCCGACTGACACCGGAAAATCAAAAGCGATTTCGGTCGATCGATCGTTGCAATTTGGCCAAACCGGTCGAATCGAACGGTGCAAGCGGAATGCGAATAAATTTAACGTTAACGCGCGATACCTACGTACACGTTTACCCGTTCGAGATTAACGATGTTTAGCCGAGAAATGATTAAAGAGTAAAAGGGAGAGGAAATGTTTATCGGGCTGGACGAATGCGCGCGGATAGAACGGAGCAGTAGGAATATATAAACGGGTAAGGACGCGGGTCGAACCGGGAGAACCGCAAAAAAAAAAAGAAAGAAAAAAAAAGGTTGGCAAGAAAACTCGTGAATTTCTATCGACTCTGCTATACCTACGCCGCTCTCCCGGAACGATACCGATCGATATCGATCAATCTCCGATCACCTTGCGCAAGGTCGATCGCTCTGCCATCGCGTTCTCTTGTCACCCCCCTCCCCTCTCTCTCTCTCTCTCGAGGGACACACGTCCGGAAGACCATTTCGTTTCCTAGATGTCGCCAATGTCGAGCGAATCCCTTTTCCCTTCGTCTCTCATCGCGCGTACGCTCTATCGCGCGAGCGAATTAAAGATTCCAAGTAACCGTTACGTAACCTCGAGAATGTCACAGGCGAATTGAAAAATCGAGGAAAAGCGATTCGCGACGATAACGGTAGTTTGCTTCTGAAGTATCCGTTTCGTAGGAAAGAGGAAGCAGGTACATACTTTAATCGAGGAACATTTCCTAGACGCGATGAAAAATGTTAAATCCCGGCGCACGGTAATGCCCACGTTTTCCTCTGTCGCTCTTGCTCCCTCTTTCTCTCTCTCTCTCTCTCGCTCTCGCTCTCCAATCGTACCGACGACGATCCGTTGTGTGCCTGGACCGATCGTGCATCGGTAACGCGAGCCAACCGTGCGCGCGTATGCGAACCCGCGCCTGTGTGTAGATACGCGTACCGAAGCTTGGCCGCGATGAGAGATGACTTTCTAGGTAGGAGGAGCGTGTAATGCAAAGTCAGACGATACGATCTCCCAATAGACGCGTGAGTGTCACGTGTCCGTGATTCCGATGCGAACGCACGCGAATTGTGTGCCTTGGATCCTTTCAAACGCGCCTCCATTTAACGCGTGCTTTTTAATTCCTCGCATAAAACCGTATTGCGGTGCTACCTTTTTCCCCTCCACTTTTCTCTCGTTACCAACTAATTGAAAAAGCGTCGACTAAAATATCGAGTTAAATCGACGTCGTTCACGACCGGCGTCCATTATTCCACGCGTGTTTGTCCGCCGTAAATCGATCGAGATCGACGATCGTTCGAGTCCCCGGGCGTCCAACTTGCAATTTTTCTCGTCAACCATCGAAAATCTATTCTCCAGAGTTCCAATCCTAAACGCGCGTCGCCTATGTCCGCACAATAAGTAACGTTACGTAATGGCATCTTCCCCGTTCGCGTCGTATCCGATCGAGCAACGGCGCCTCGAATAGCCAAGTTGTATCGATTAACACCGTATCACCCACTCGAAAACCAATAAACCAAAACTGTTCACCGACTCGAAGCACGTTAACTCGACGACCAATCGCGTGCAAGCTTGCCGGTTGGCCGACTCGCGTTCGCCTCGCATCGACGTTCATCCGACACGCGTTCGGTGACCGGAAGGGTGGAAAGCGGTGGCGCGTCCATCGTTCGAAAAGCGCGCCATTCGCGCTAATTACTGCTGGCTCAGCGTCCCCGCGCACCAGAGTAGCGCGTGCGTGGCCAAAACGCGCGCGTGCTCGCGCCGAACCTACTACTCTTCTCTCGCTTATCTCTCCACTCTCCGCTAAGCGGCTACTCGCGACCTACGCACACGCGTGTGCTCTTCTCTCGACGATCCGTCGTCGCCGCCGTCGTCGCCAACGCGATCCAAATGCGGCCGAGAGTGCGTGACGCGTCGGTGTGCGCGCGAGTACACGCGGGTACGCGTGTGTGGTCGAGTATAAAGAGCCACTGCAGAAACAGAAGCGGCGGCGGCGACGACGACGATGGTAACGACGAGTAAACATACGAGCGCCATGGTGGGAGAAGGACGAAGAACCGAGGAGAAAGAGAATGGCGGAGCGAAAAGGCGAAGAAGAAGGAAGAGGGACGGAGAAAGGAAGACGGAGAGACGCGGCCACGGTGATGCTCTCTCTGTATTCTCGGTCGGGCTCGACGGCCGTACATACCTAACTTAGGTCATACCGGCACGAACGCGATAAGTGTTCCTCTATCGCTGGTCCGCGCAGCCGGAGCGCGCGGTGGGGAGAACGGGTCGTGGAATTCGAGGCAGAGGGTGATCCTCGAAGAATCGTCTGCTCGCAGCGACAAATTTGGTCGATAATTAGAAGCTCGTATTTTTTTCCTTTTCCATTCGGGCTAACCTTTGCGGGGTATTCGCGTTCTTGCGGTATCACCGGATACGGTGTTGTCTGGCTTTCCGACAGTCGGCCGATTCGCCTCTCGTTTCCTATAATTTGCTCCGTTTACTTCTTGCGCGACCACCGTCGCGACCTCTCGCGTTCGCGTATTTTCGAATATCCAATTCCAACGATACACTCGATATTCGTTCCGCCGGTAAAATTATTTACGAGCGACGGTGTTAATTAATTCGTCGCCGTGGCGATCGGAATTATTCTTATCGATGCCTTGGCATTCATCTTCCGCGCTATCCGAGCAATCTATCGGGATCCGCCATGATGTACGCGCTTTCTCCGGATTGCTCTACCGTAGCGCCACCGTAGCGCGGTGATGCATCGACGCAACGTCGATGGCGCGATACGCACGGTCGGATCTCTCGTTCGAAAAATCACCAATGATACGATTTCGTCGAGAAAGTTCCGCGTCGGGACTAATTATCGCTTTCGTACGGAAATAAATTATATCGCGGTGGACGTTTACTGGCCGGGTTCATTGTTCCGTTGATTTACAGCTTACGGGAGCGAGCGTAGAGCGAGCGTATAAGCCGGGCGTACACAGCCGGCGAGCGGCACAAGCACGCGACGTAACGTCATCGAGGAGTTTTCGTTTAATGCCGACGAGGATATCTCGGGAATCAAATTTCGCGGGGACGTGGAAAAAGCGAACAAGGGAGAGAGAAAGATGGAAAGGTGTGTCGGACCATCTCGAGGGCGGCCAATCACCTGGCTGGCCGATAAATTCAGGGGAACCCTTATTTCCACGCGTTCTCGATTCGCTCGCGCGCGACACGGCGTTCGATATTTCAGATTCTTTGTCTCGATGAAATACCACCGTCGATGTTTGTCTCGTTTCGCGTTCGTTTCGCGTTCGTTCCGCCTTCCTTCCTCTCCTCCTGCCTTCTCGTTCCTTTTTCCTCGCTTTTAACGTATCATTTTGTGTTACGCGCGCGGCACGAGGAAGCGGAGGGGAAAAAAGCTCGCGGAACGAGAGCGCGGGGAGGGGGATAAAAATTCAACTGGTAATGAGAAATTACCGTTATCGATAAAATATAGTGGCAACACGCGCCGTGAAATTATACACGAATTGTACGGTAATTTGAAAATTCCGGCCTGGCCTCCGATGATTTACGATACATCTATAATCGTGAATCACCGCGAACGCGAACGAGCCGAGCGAATGCGCGTGCGCTCTCCGCCGCTCGATTTATGACGCACCGATTGCTGTAAAATAACAAAACTTCATCTTCCAGTCGACGCGGCGACCGGTCACTTTTCCAATGGATTCGTTTTGCCGCGAAATTCGCGATTTAATGCTCCCGCGGGATAATACGCGGCAGAGAATTATCGCGTAACGACGCGAAACGAACCGGGCGAAACGAGGCGAGCGAACGGGGGGAAGAGAGACAGAAACAGAGAAAGAGAGAGCGAGGAAGAGAGAAACAGCGAGAGAGGGGGAAACGGAAAAACTAATTAACGTTTAGGAAAGCATCGGCCGTCTAATTTACAAGCATTCGACAACTGTTAACGCAAACGCCATAGATTTACATAACGGTCCCCCGCCGCGCGGTGGTGTGGCGGTGTGGCTGGCGGTGAACGGGTGAAAAAGTCGACGAGAGAGCTCGCGAGGCGACGCTCGATACGATCGTCGCGTATGAAATACGATTCGTCGTTTCGCGCTGTAACAAACCTACCCCCCACCCCGCCTTTCTCCCTCCTCCGCCGCCCACATTTATGAATGAAGTTACGCTCGCGATCGTTTAACTATAAGCAGTACTTCATTACGACGCGTATTATGCAATCTCGAATAACAGGTCATAAAGACGACCACGTTAAATTTCACTTCGGTTATGCTATTTTATTTCGACATCCTACCGGGTGTACGCGTAACTACGATTCCCGACGCCGCTTGGAAAAATCCTCTCGTACGACCGCACCCCGTTCGCGAATAATTTCCATGGAAAATTTCAATTTCGTCTCGTGCCTTTTTTCGAAGACGGAGAAATTTCTTACCGGTCTCGCTCGTATCGAGAATTATAAGTTTAATTCGATAGAGGCGGACGCAGGTTCGACGAATAATATTTCGCGACACGTGTCGCGCGAAAGAGAACGTTCGTACTTTTTTTTTTCAAGAAACTCGTTTAACGAATTTGAAAGAGGTTGTCCCCGAGTACGCTAGCACGAAAAGAAAAGTCGATGGTCCCCCGTCGCGTTTTCACGCGCGCGCGCGAGTATTTTCGGTATTTACGCGCCGCCTAAATGGAAAGTAAAAGAGAATTAGCTCCTCGTTAAACGCGTTAAACGCTAAAAACTAGCCTTTCACGGGCAGGCGCGATAACCTAAATATTTTTCCGACGCCCGGCCTTCCTCGGGATTTTCGCGGCGCTATTTAGTTCGCGGTCGAATTCATCGCAGTTCGATAGAGAAAGAGGGGGGAAAAGGCATATTCAGAAGAAGAAGCATCCATTTTTCATCCGGCAGTCGACGGCGTAGCTTTCGCCTGGCACACCCACGGAATCTTATTACCAGAGAGTCGTACGTGCGACGCACACCTGCCCGGATCCCTCGTCTCTTCCCCGCGTCGCGCGCTTTCCTTATCCTCTTCCCGACGCCGGGTCCAGGAACACGACAGAATTCGCGACGATACGTTTCAATCTCGCGGTGACGACGCGCGTGGAGGCGCCGTGCGCTCCGTTCTTCCACCTCTCGTCTTTTCGTCGTCTCCGTTTCATCTGGCGCGTCGCGATGGCCGTCCTCGCGTCTCGGAGCATCGACGACCGAGCCAGCACCTCCGGTACGTGCCTTCTGGAGCATCGCATCCGGATGTCCCCCTTTTGTCTCGCCTCGTTTTCTTGCGACCAAGCTCCCAAACGATCGCCTCCTTCCCTCTCGACGCCTCTCTCGCTCGCCCTCTTCTTTCCGCTCGCGTCCGTGCAACGAAGGTTGACCCGCTTCCTACACCGTTCGCCATTTCACGCGCGGGTGTGCATAATCGATGACAAGCATAATAAATTCGCGATATCGCGCCATAAATCTCGCAGCGGCCGGATTATCGCGCCCCCCGAATTCCGTGCCGTGACTCGCCGCTGTTTTTCCATCCACCGAGAGTTCCCGTGGATCATCCCTTCGAGGGTGGTACCGGCTGATACGGAGAGATTAGTCGACGCGAGAGGTTCCTCGAGTTCGAGTGCGAGTCGCGGGGAATCGCAGGGCGATCACAGGCGGTACGAAGACGGGATTTTCGAGAATTTCACTTACGGTAGAAGAAAGAAACCAACGTCCATGATCGACGCGAGCAAACGTCCTGTCGCTTGTGTACCCCTGTGTACGCACCATGGTACTCCGTAATCGTCTGACGAGGTGGTATTTGGAACGACCCCGGGTCAAGACAGATAATCCGTGTGCGTAACTCACACCCTCGTCGTTGTTTTTATTTCACGGCAAATAATTGAGTCTATCCCATTTGCTCCTGCACGCGAATTCTACTATCTTCGTCGACGCGACTCCATTCGCGAACGCGATACTTGCAGGCAAGACGCGACAAAGTAAACCTCGCGAGCGTTGAAGTTGCACGAGTTACACCGTTACTCCTTTCACCTTACGTCAAATAATTGCAACCGATTTCGCGTCAATTCTATTTAGCTTCCACACGCGTGTTCTCTGCTCTCTCCGTTGACGCGATTCCATCTACAAACGCGAAACTTCCAGTGAACGGCGACAACTTCTACGCGACAAAGTAAACTTTACGAGCGTTATAGTTGCGCGAGTTACACCGTTACACCTTTCATCCTAGGTCAAATAATTGCAACCGATTCCGGGTCTATCGCAGTTGGTTTCCACGCGTGTCCTACTCTCCCGATCGATGCGACTGCGTTCGCGAACGCGAGACTTGCAGTCGTCCACGACAACTCCTACGCGACGAAGTAGACTCTACCAACGTTATAGTTGCGTCGGACTTGGCCATTTTACCGCGACTATCGACTTGTCAACGACGCGTGGTACTATCCCTCGCGATATTTTCCCCGACTTTTATCCGCGGAACGATTGATCCTGCCATGTTGGCGAAACTCGTTAACGTAAACTTGAACTTGGTGCGCGTAGCTATCGACGGGGCATAGTCGGTAACCGACCACGGTCGCAAATCACGATTACGCGTAATCTCGAGCGCGGGGTAAGATACGGGCCGGGTTCATAAACATTCGATCGCGACTCGATAGTTGATAAAACGAAATTAATCGGGCGACGGTGTGCGGTGGCATCGGTGGAGTGGTCGTTGCACGCAAACACGGTTAATCCGCGTGTAACTCATCGGCGATTAATCCACGGGTAAACGCGAGTAGCGCGCGCGCGAGTGCACCTTGGCCAGATTTATGGCGGCGTGGCGCCGATTGGGGAGAGAGATCGGCCAGGACGAAGTTGGCGACTTCGCAACGGCGCATTAACGAGGCATACTATCAAACGGCGAGCCAAGGAAACGCGCATCGCGTGTGACGGCCGTGAGGCGTACACAACACACCCGAGTACTCGTTTTCGCGCAATAGTTCGTGGAACGACGCGACGCCATTCAAATTAACGTTACCCGGCCGACGCCGGTCTTTTCGCTGATAGCTACCCTATTTTTGTTTCTCATTTTACTAATTACTAGCCTGGATACCGTTCACTGAAATATTGTCCCCGGAGCAACGTATTAACCGGTGATCGCGACATGTTCAAACGAGACTGTCACGCCTCGCGACAACCGCTCGGCCACGAGGAATATCGCGAATTAGCAGGCAGAGGGAAGGGTAACGATAATGTTTCTCACCGATGGCCTTAAGAGTAAAACGAATCGCGGAAAATTAATAGGAGGTGGAGAAGGAGAGACGCGAGAAACGTCTCTCGAGCTCGCGTCCACTCGCGCTCTCTCTCTCTCTTTCTTTCTCTCCCTTTCTCCTCTCCTCTCAACCGGCCGTTAAGAGCGGCGGAATACCTGAGAAACGAGTTGGAAAAAAACGCACACTGGCAGAGAGCGAGGTGAAGGAACGAGTGCAGAGTCCCTTTTGCCACGAGGAGCAGCAGCAGCAGCAGCAGCAACGATTCACGGGCGATGGAGAGAGAGCGCGAGCGATAGGAGCGTATAGAGAGGAGCGCCGATGGTGGAAGGAGCGCGAGAGAGACGGAGAGAGAGGACGGAAGAGGGAGAGAAGGAAAGGAAGAAAGAGTCGGAGAGAGGAGGAGCACGGTGAATTTTATCCGAAACTCGGTACGATCTACGCTCCTCGCCCCTTTGCTCACTCGCTCTCTCACTCTCTCTCTCGCTCGCTCTCCGTCTTTTCCCCTGGCATCCACGCGATATTTCGTTTTGTCTTTTCGTCGTTCCTTCTGGACTACTGTTTTTCTCTCAAAATTCCCTACGCCGCGACGACGGCGTAACTTACTCGACCGTGCACGAGACGAGGAGAAAGGAGGAAAAGGAGCGCGGGCGCGTGAGGGAGAGGGAGAGGGAGAGGGAGAGAGAGAGGAAGAGAGAGAACGCAAAGCTCGCCGACGAATCTCCATGCTAACAACGAACCCGTCCTAATTATTCCTCGAGTGCCGGGTAGGAAGATCGTCACCGCCGCAAAAGAGGGCGAGAGAACGCAAGGGAGAAGGCAAAGATACAGAGAGATGGTTCTCGATGAAGAAGCGGGAGGGAGAGAAAGGGAGATGGAGAAGGAAAATAAAGAGAGAAAACGAGACGAAGAGTAGTAGTCGTTGGAGCTCGTGGCAAATGAGCGGCACTCTGTATCGATCACCATAGGTCACGACTCGAGTTAGGTGAATGTGTGAATACGTATAGATAGGCGGAGGTATGCATATAGGTATATACGCCACACGCTCGTAGCGATTGCAGGGAACCACGGTATCGGGAGGCGAGCGGACAAAAAGAAAGAGAGAGGAGCGAGAGAGGAAGAGGAAGAGAAAGAGGGAAAGAAGGAGAAAGAGGGACAGTTAGTCGACGAAGCAACGACTTTGCGCCGGTAACTCGACTCAACTCGCCTCTGCTCACCGGTACCCGCGCAGAGTCGTCTTCTGCTACGTACTTCCGTATACAAACACGCTCGAGTGCTTTTCGTTTAACGATACATCATCGAGCGTTCGCGTATCGCGCAGCGAAATACGCCGAGTCGTACGCGAATCGCTTCGTATTTCCTCTCTTTCCGCGATAAAACCGAGTATCCCCAAATCCCCGTACGACGACGACGACGACGACGACGACGACGACGACGACGACGACGACGACGACGACGACGACGCATAGTTTTCCACTCGCATGCGACACGTACGTCCGTCTTTTTATTTCCTATCCGCGTCTTATTTTCCTCGTTTCGCCACCCGGTGACCTTATTCGATTGCTCGACCGCGATAACCAACGGAAGGGTGCGGACCGCGTTTACGCGTATCGGCCGCGTCCGCAGAGCTTCCACCTTGTTCCTCGTTTCCCTCCAAATTTGCCGCGGAAGAATGCGCTCGCCATAGGATATTCGGAGCACATCGGTTCGACAAGTGCCCCGTGTGTGTCAGGCCATCGACCTAGAAACCACGTTAGCCGGTCGTAGCTGACGTCGTCGACTATTTACAAACGATACCACCGCCCAAGTCGTCGACGTCGCACGCTACCCATGCTGCTGTTGCTGCTGCTACTGTTACCGTCATCGAAGACCACGTCTCGTCCTCGTTCTCGTCGTCGTCGCTGCGTTTCGACCGATCGCGGTTCCATTCCGTATCAGCGAGCGAGGGCTCCCTCTCTTTCTCTCGCTCTTGGCTCTCCTTCGGCCGGGCTGGTTTCGATCGTGCGAACAAACCATCCGTAGCCCACCAACCAACGGTGGAATCGTGTTCCGTGAGTCCGTCGGGTTTGCGCGAGAGAGTTGCCGCTTCTCTCCCTCTGGCCTCTGCCTCCCCTCGCAACCGTTTCCTCCTCCTCCACCTCCTCCGCCGCCACCTCCTCCCCCACCTCCTACCTCACTCTCTCCCAGAGTATTGAACGAACGAGCACGAGGAGAGGAACCAGGAGACCAGAGGCAGCGGCGACCGAGAGAGAGATGGAGCGCGAGCGCGAACGGCACGAGCGGTAGAGAGAGAGAGAGAGAAGGAGGCGGAGAGAACGGGAGCGAGGGAGAAAGAGAGCAGGAACGAGCTCGAACGCCAACGACGACGGAGCGAACGGACGCGCGAGAGAAAGAGAGACGGAGGCAATGCGAAGCAGGGTAGCCTGCCGGCATACAGCATAGCCAGAGAGACGTGTCGGCTCTGTGGATCCCCTCGCCTCGTCTCGCTCGCACTCGCCACCCTTTTTCTCTCCCTCCCTCTCTTTCTCTTTCTCGCCGCTCTGTTCGCTAACTTCTCTCTCCTTCTTCGCCTTTAGCGTTTCGCGTTTCTCTTTCTCCGTCCCTTCTGGTGCTGCTCGCCAGCCAGGCTAGCCTACCTCCATCCAGAGCGCTAAAGTCCTCTCTGAAATGCGACGGTAACACCCTCCCTCCTCCACCATCTCCTCCACCTCCTCCTCCTCCTCCTCTTCTCTGCCGTCGTACCGGCGTCCCTTTTCCTCGCTCTCCGTCCTCTGTCTCCCTCTCCCGCCCTCGCCCTCCCGCTCGCTCCAGGTCCATCGCTGTCACTCTTTCTCTCTCGCTCTTTCGACGTCCCTTCCCACAGCGACCCCTCCCGCGGTCCAATCGCGGGCCTCCGTGCCGTACAGATTACAGAACGAGCGAAGAGCAGAACCCGGTGCACGCGCGCGGGAAAGAGGACCCTTTCCCCGCAGAGAAAGACGCCGCGAGACTAACGGAGATCACCGCTGCGCGTCCTCGTCGTCATCTCTCCGCTGCTTCAAGTCGATGCTTGCTTTCTTTTTCGCTCCAACTCGCGCGTTCGTTCGCTCGCTCGCGAGGGACCGGCGCGGCCAGCGCGTCACGATCGCCGAGAGACCAACGACGACGACGACGACGACGACGACGACGACCACGACGACCACGACTACGAGAGAGCAGCAGAGTCGAGGCGAAATGCCTACGGTTTTTGCGAGTCGAAAGACTCGAGAGTATATACGCGAGAGGAACTGGACTGTGAGCGGAGAGAGTACGGGGATACCCGAGCAGCCGTGAATCGGTTCGTTCCGTAGCGATTCGGGGGGGATGCCGTGGTCGTCTGTACGCGCCAGCGAGCGCGGCGTCCCTGCACGCCCGCCAAATAGGGGAGAGGGATGCTTGGGCAAACGAGGACCGCAGTGGCGGAGGGACGGGGTCGTAAGAACCGATGCGATAAGCCGCGATCGATGATCGGTTCGGAACGTTCGTATTGCCGCGTATGTGTGTCACGGTCCGATAAGATAAGATTCCCGGTGGTCGAAACGACGGACGAGAAATTTGTTCGCGCGTCTCCATAAATCCTAGCCCTTAAACGTATACTTTACACGCGCGTGACGGAATTAACGCGGAAGCGAGACTCGTGTGGTCCGAGTGAGGTCGCTCCTGGTCGCGAGTACAGGGCGTATCATCGGTGGAGAGTCGAGTCTCGTTAGTCGACGCGTATACGCGATAAACGCGAAGGAACGAGCGGTGGAATAACTCGCGTATGGGAAGAATAAGCGAAGAATAATAATCCGAGATGCAAATGGCGGAATTACACCCGTCATTAAGCCGGCAGTTGGCGAAACGCGAGTGGAAGGGGGGCGGGTGTAGCGTAGCGTAGAGGAGATAACGGCCAGTTAAAATAAAACAATCGATAAGATCGAGAGACGAAGAGGGAGGCGAAGCGGAAACAGAATAAAGAGGAAGTCGGCGCATCGTTGATCCGGAATACCGAATACATTAATCAATAACAAGAGGGCTGGCCGCTTGTCGAATAAAACGGGAACGGGAGAAGCGGAGCGCGATTTCGAGGAAGAAAGAGGGAGACGGCGAGCCAGGCAGACGGAGGGAGACAGAGACGGAGAGAGAAGACCGCGCGCGATATAACGTGGAAATCCTGAATAGGGTAGCATTAGTCAGTCTCGTCAGCGAGTCGTTCAATTCTCGATGCGTCGTAATTAACGTCGGTCCTCGCGTTTCTTTCTACTCGCTCGTAACCTCTCCTCGCCGATGTTTATTATCTACCAAACGATCCGCGCGAAACCGCTGATACTGCCTGCGTACTTATTTTGCGGTTACGCGTTGCGCCACCCTTCCTCTCTCTTGTTCACCGCCGATACTCTCGCGCACAACGACTAAACGAATGGCCCTTCTCGTACGACCGACGTTCCCGTCCGAATATCCCTCCCCGTTGGTGTATATTCCCTAGTCGAAAACTCTAGAATCCAAAGTTCCGCGTTTCCGCGTGGTTTCTCGAAAACTCCAGACTGCTTGCTGTACAAGTACGTGTATATATAGATACGCGTATATACAAACGCGTATTCATCTGCCGATATCCGGCTGTCACGGTTACCGAACGGAGCGAGACAAACGTTGCTGCTGTTCGTATTCTTCCGTTTTCGAAGGTTGAATACACGACGGGGCCACGGACAACCGGGATCTCTCTCTCTGGAAGGGCCGCAAAAGGCCGGCTTTCGGTTTTTTCGACGCAGCTGCCAGCGAACTAGGATCACCGGGTACGCACGCACACCGGCGCGCCGCTCCGCAAGCGCGTGTAGTCGGTGGGGGCCGCGTGTGCGTGCACTGCTACACAATAGAGAGGACGAGAGCGCCGGCAGCGCGTGTGAGTGCGTACGTGTGCCCGCTCGTGTGGCACGAATCCGTGCCACACATGTATCGAGTTTCAGGAGGCACGTTAGGCGTTACCATCGACCTTCTTATATGGAATCGCGTGCGAGAGACAGGTATACACAAGCGCGATCGCGATCACGCTCTCTCTCTCTCTCTCTCTCGCACGCGCGCGCACGTAAGCGGGCATACGCGGCTCCGTGAAACGTTCGTGAAACGTTTCGAGAGAGAACAAACGCCGAGCGTATATATGCGCGCGAATAAGCGCGCGTTCGTACGTGTCACCGGAGGGAAATAATCGGCGCCGAAGTCGGCCACCATCGCCGCGTAATCTGACGCGTGTATCGCTTTTGAGGAAGGAACGGAGAGGAGCCCCGCGTCTTATCGGATTCTTTGTCTCTCGGCGAAATTAATTCGCTCCAGTTTTCGCGCCGCGCCGATAATTACACGCGGCGCGAGAATTAAATCGTTTCTTTCGATCGCGTGACCGGCACGGTGATTATATGATAATTAGATAAGCGTGCCGCGGCTATGATCATCTCTACGCCGCTGCCGGTGGCGCGAATACTTTGTTCTATTGTGTTGATAGCGTCGAGATCGGAGGGAACGAAGCGTCTAATGCGCTGGGAATGCCTATGCCTCGATAAGCAAAGATTCGGTCGCCGGTCGTTTAATCGTTGCATCGATAAGACACGCGGGCACACTCGGCTCGGCCTGTGCTCGCTTACGCGAGTGCGCGAGTACGCGCGCGCCGTCAACGCCACGCACAGCCGAGATATTTCGTTCGACGGCTGGAAACGCACACGAGCCGGTATGCGCGTTAATTACACGCGCTAATTGCACTTTTACTTCCTGTTTGCACGTTTCGCGCTTTATCGAGATCCACGAGAACTTGTCGTGCGTTCGTTGCCGAAACAAACGTCCGCTTCGACGATACGTCAGCCGCGCGCGCGATAGTTATCGTCGTAACGACGATAAACGCCCCACGAATCGAACGTTTCGCGAGTTATTTACGAGAAACGACGAATAAGACGCGACGCGACGCGAATCCACGCAGCTCGAGTCCGTCCCGCTTCTTTTCACCGATCGATCTTCACCCTCGCGCTACGCTTCGCCTCGTCGCGAAAGCGGTGTTCCGAGATACGCGACGTAATCGCGGTTCGTGACTATTATCGTCGCGTTGGACGAGAGGGTGGGTGGGCGAACGGAGGGGCGGGAAAACGATCGAGATCTCTACTCCTGGCTACGAAACGCGAAAACGATTCGAGTGGTCGCGGCGACTCCGAGACTCGGTAATTCGCCGGATAATTGATTAATTAATCTTAATCAAAATAGATTACGCTCGGCGTAAGGACGTCGACGGTCGTACTTTTAAAGCGATTAATTCAACCGGGTATTAATAATTCTGGATTCCATTGTTCCTATTACTCCCTCTATCGGTTCTCCTCTTCGCCCTCTTATCTCTTCCTCACTCTCCCTCTCTCTCTCTCTCTCGTCCGATCAACCACGCGCGTTCTCTCCCCTCTCGCCGTCGCGACGCCGCGTTTCAGCAGACTCGCGGATGTGTACGTTTCGGCGTGACTTTAACTCGAATCGCGTTGCTAATACATCCTCGTTTATTATGGCTTTTGTACGCGCGAACGCGATCTCACAGTCGTCGCCCTATTGTTCCATTGTACCATATAATATCCGTCAGCGATATCTTGAACCTCTGCGAGCACGCGGAGCGGCAAGGTCAACGTTGAAACGCGCAAATAGTCATCGACCATGGATCCACGGTGGCTGCAATCGCGTGCTATCGCTCCAAACGGCGCATTTCCCATCATTTCTTTACATTCGATTCCGCGGGCAGCGAGAGGAAGGGAGCGAGTTAAAGTTGCGCGGTCCGAAATAAAAATGGGAATGCCCGAAATATTTTCGACCATCTTCCGCTAGTCGTACCATCGGCAACTCCCGATCTCTACGAAACGTGGTTCCCCCCTCGTTTCACCCGCTTTACTACGCGTGTCAGAAATATCAATGAAAGACTCTTTCCTTGGAATTTCGTTAAAAATAACAGGTACCACCTGTTCCATAAACGAGTCCAATTTTTCTTCTATAGATACATCCGAGTACGCGATATCGTGTTTACGCTGCGGCCCCCTCGTCGAGGTCCTTTCGAATTTTGGCACGGAGCGGAACAATCGATGCTCGTCACTGCTCCAATGCGTACCGATTCGAGAAAATCAATTTGCTCTTAAAACTCGCGCAGTCGTGTAATAACACGCGTTGCATAGGGTAACCCGAGGTAGACGTACACGAGAACCGCGTGGCGTCTATTAACGGGGGAGAGGTATGTACCGAGCTATGCATATACCTCAGTGGTATGTAGGTGTACTAAAAATCGCGGAGTCGCTGTTTACCGACAGCAAGAGACGACAAGCTCGAGCAAGACGGAAAGAACGCCGACATTTGACACCCGGCACACGCTGGCGCAATACGCGCGATCCTTGGAGCATCGCGTTATTTAGTTTCGCGTAACGAAGCAAAGTGGCGAGGAAACGCGCAGTTGCGAGAAACGGTGGGAGCGATGCCACCATCGGGACACGACTGCATCGTTAATTTCAAAATATCGTTAATCATACACGGTAATCGCGTAATCGCGTAATCGGCGTTTCTCCGCGTCTCCTCGTCCTCCATTTTTCCATCCGCTACGAGCAGTCGCGTAATCGGTCGCGATTATAGGTTCCAACCCCCCAACGACCGTGTTAACGCGCTTTCAATTTTATGCAAAAATCCCCCTCGTCCCGTGTTTACACGGTCTCGCTTTCGCGCGAACCCGCGTGCACCGGTATTTTCTGAGACGCGTCTCGATATTTCTTCGCGTCGTGGAAAATAATCGACGACAAAGAAAAAATAATTCCTCGTCAATTTTCCCGAAATAATTCGTCACGCGAGACATTCGTTGTAACTGCTGATAGCCATTTCGCGGAACGTACGAGGGGATTAATGGCGATAAACGGGAACGACGATCGTGGTCATCCCCCCACCTGGAAAAGTATAATTACCGCGGTGTCTCCTAAGAAACCGGCAAACAAAATTATTTCTCCCCACGAGTCGGTGTACGAGGGACGTATATCGTGGCCGAGTGGAAGCGGATTCTTAGTTTTTAGGGCACGCGAGCGAGCAGGCGAGCGCACGCGGCAGTCGGTCGGGGCTCTCGTATCGATCACGCGACAGCTTCTATGTAAACGCATTTCTCCCCTTCGTGCGCGAGAGGCGACATCTAATGTCATAATGAATCGATAGACATCGTTAACCGTTACGAGAATTCGATTATCACGGAGGGTATCGTAGAGACAGCCGCCATGTCGTTCGCTTCACGGTTATCATCGACATCGCCGGCGTCCCCCAGTCGTTGTCGTGGTCGTGGTCGTGGTCGTGGTCGTCGGTAACCGGGAAAACGGCACGAATAATCGCCCGACGATAATACTCGGTTGCGCAAAATTTGCACGCGTCAGCGCGTTCCTCCTCTCTCTCTCGCCGCGCGCTCTTTTAACGCACCGGAAATAAAAACTGCGCACGGGGGCGCCTCTCGGCCCCTCCGCGCCCCCGACGAAACGGAGATGCAGCGGCGCGGGGAGGGAAAAAAATACGCGCGGCGTTCGCGAGCGCGCCTCGAAATTCTAAATAAACCAGGGACACCCGGAGACGTAACGAGCGGTAACAACTGTCACGCGCCGTCGTGAATAACGACGTCGATATAATCGGGGATTTTCGAACGGGCGCGCTGCGTGTAACGACCAACGTGACTACGGGCCGTAACAAAAATTTCAGGCATTACGCAATAAATATAGAGAAGACATCGTCGTTGCGAACAGCGAATTCCGCGCAACGTGCCCGGCTATCGCTTTTTTTCGCCTTTTCCCCCCTTTTGCCCCTCCTCTATTTTACCCATTTTTCTCTCTTTTTTCCCCTTTTTCTCTTTTTTGTTTCCTCGCCGAAGGAAACGCGCGAGTCGGGCACTCGCGCGCGAATACGCAAATACCCGAGCGAGCGTGCATTTCACCGGAACGTGGAACGCAATTCGTCGGGAACGATAAGGTCGAGTCGATCGGATGGAAATAAAAAAGATTTCCAACGGACGCGAGTTTCTCGGGGCGAAGGGGCGCAGCAGCCGCCATGGCCGACGACGATACGTCTCATTAGCATAATGGCGCCAACGAGCGCCGATCGAACGAACACGGTACGTATACGGGAGAACCCGCGATTCTTCTCGCCGCTACTACACGGTCATTGTCGCGTTTCGATCTATTCCGTGACGACGCGAGCGTTTCGCAGCGTTTTCCCGAAACGGTTCGCTCCGATTATTACGCAACCGACCCGGCCGCGTGTAATAACAAGGATTATTTAATTAAATCGGTTCCCTTAAATGGTGGCTCCCTCTCTCGGCCGGCTCTCTCTCTATAGACACAGGCCAGAGGAGAGCATAAAAGATTTTAGTATCGGCGGGAATGAAGTAGACGCTTGTTTAAAAACTATCATTTCTCCTGTTAAATAACCTGCTATTTCGTTCTGGATTTTATCGGCCTGGAATTCCGGGCTACGCAGATTGCACGGTCTAATAGCACGTACTAAAACTGCCTACGGTCACTCGTCGTCGGAAACGACCCTAACGGCGGAGGCAGCAGTCCTCGGGATTAGTAACGGTAAACGGAAAACTTTTGAGTCTCCCATAACCGTACAGCCACGCTGCGGCTGCTCCTACTCTCTCTCTCTCTCTCTCTCTCTCTCTCTCCCTCTCTTTCTGGTCGTCCTCAAACTCCAGCCCCCGACAACGCTTCCGTTTCGCTGGCGATTATTATTCGTCTCCATCGCGTTTAAATTCGCGTTACGAAACCGATCGATCGAGACCAAGATTACCGCGCTACGCGCCACCCGTCCACTTACCACGCGCCACCTATAATCGTAATCGATCTTCGCGACTAGCCGACGAGTATGCCTCCCCCGTGGTTGTTACATACCGAACGCGTCGTTACCGAAACCTGTGTACGCATCGACCACGCCAACGTGTGTAAACGTTTTCTCAATTTGGATTCTCCGATGCCGGTACAAATACGGAGAGCAAGTTTAACCGAGTTCTCCTACGCGAGTAACTATACACGTTAGTACAATAGCGCGTAGCGAGTACGACCTACGTCGATGGCTGTACGCGAGCGAAAACAGAAACATCCAGATTGTCAAGGGTAGTAGTGAGCTCTGAGCGACATTTCGGTTTAGGGAAGAGACAACAGAGAGAGAATGAGAGAGGTGGGGGCAAAATGGAGCAAATGTATTCGAAATCGAAATCGAAATAGTGTCTGTACCTTGTTGTCGCCCACCGGAAGTGGCCTCCTCCGCCCAGCCAGCCGTTCGCGCCGCTTTTCCTTCCTTCCTCCCCTCGTTTTCCTCTTCTTCCTCTTCCTCTTTCTCTGTCGGTTTTCCAGCACTGCTCTTTTCACCCACGCACCGAGCGCAACAACGACCAGGCCCACGTTCGATCACTGGCAAATCGGACGCATCCTTTCCAGTTTTCTTCTCTCCGTTCTTATGCACTCGTCTCTGTCCCACGCGTGCCCTTTGTCCTACTCCGTGGGACGTACACGCGTGTACACGCGCGCGATCGCTCGTGTCTGCTGCTGCTTCTGTCTCTATTCCCGATTTCCCTTTCTCCGTCTCTCTTTTCCGCTGTCCTTCTCTCCTTCTCCTTCTCCTTCTCCGGCCTGCTTCTTCCGAACCAGTACGATGATCTCGCTCTATCTCTTTCTCTTTCTCTCTCTCTCACCCTCTCTCTCTCTCTCTCTCTCTTCCCTCCTGGTTCGATACGCACGACGCGCGACGTATCTACGGCCGGTAAACTCCGTTGAATTTCTTTCCTCGCGTCCCTTTATTCGGTGTGCCTTCTGGATCTCCTTACCAACGGGAGAGAGGACGACCGTCACACACGCGCACACGCGCACACACCTCTATCCGTCGTGGCGCGTCCAGTTTTACACGGTATCCGTTTCGCTGGCGATTATTATTCGTCTCCATCGCGTTTAAATTCGCGTTACGAAACCGATCGATCGAGACCAAGATTACCGCGCTACGCGCCACCCGTCCACTTACCACGCGCCACCTATAATCGTAATCGATCTTCGCGACTAGCCGACGAGTATGCCTCCCCCGTGGTTGTTACATACCGAACGCGTCGTTACCGAAACCTGTGTACGCATCGACCACGCCAACGTGTGTAAACGTTTTCTCAATTTGGATTCTCCGATGCCGGTACAAATACGGAGAGCAAGTTTAACCGAGTTCTCCTACGCGAGTAACTATACACGTTAGTACAATAGCGCGTAGCGAGTACGACCTACGTCGATGGCTGTACGCGAGCGAAAACAGAAACATCCAGATTGTCAAGGGTAGTAGTGAGCTCTGAGCGACATTTCGGTTTAGGGAAGAGACAACAGAGAGAGAATGAGAGAGGTGGGGGCAAAATGGAGCAAATGTATTCGAAATCGAAATCGAAATAGTGTCTGTACCTTGTTGTCGCCCACCGGAAGTGGCCTCCTCCGCCCAGCCAGCCGTTCGCGCCGCTTTTCCTTCCTTCCTCCCCTCGTTTTCCTCTTCTTCCTCTTCCTCTTTCTCTGTCGGTTTTCCAGCACTGCTCTTTTCACCCACGCACCGAGCGCAACAACGACCAGGCCCACGTTCGATCACTGGCAAATCGGACGCATCCTTTCCAGTTTTCTTCTCTCCGTTCTTATGCACTCGTCTCTGTCCCACGCGTGCCCTTTGTCCTACTCCGTGGGACGTACACGCGTGTACACGCGCGCGATCGCTCGTGTCTGCTGCTGCTTCTGTCTCTATTCCCGATTTCCCTTTCTCCGTCTCTCTTTTCCGCTGTCCTTCTCTCCTTCTCCTTCTCCTTCTCCGGCCTGCTTCTTCCGAACCAGTACGATGATCTCGCTCTATCTCTTTCTCTTTCTCTCTCTCTCACCCTCTCTCTCTCTCTCTCTCTCTTCCCTCCTGGTTCGATACGCACGACGCGCGACGTATCTACGGCCGGTAAACTCCGTTGAATTTCTTTCCTCGCGTCCCTTTATTCGGTGTGCCTTCTGGATCTCCTTACCAACGGGAGAGAGGACGACCGTCACACACGCGCACACGCGCACACACCTCTATCCGTCGTGGCGCGTCCAGTTTTACACGGTCTCTCCTTGGTTCCTTCGTATGGAAGAATTTTGTCAGCGATTGGCGGAAAAGTGGATTTTCCAATGGAGGGTCTCGTACAGGTGTGCGTAGAGGAAGCCCAGGAAGAAAGAAGTTGGCTGTGCGCGCACAGCTGCGATCACGAAACGTCGTGATCCGGAGGAGGCGACATTTCTACGCGGTACGGGAGCGACACGCGATTTCGTGCAAGCCTCGACTCGAGTGAAAGGGAGAGGGGGAAAGACGAGAGAGAAAAAGAAAGAAAGCAAGCGGCGGAGCCCGGCGTTGTCTATAAGCCGGCGAACGGTGAGTTTTCCTTTCCTTCGGAGCCACTACGAGGCGCCCTTCTCTCTCGCCGTCTTCTTGCCCGAGAGCTCCAACAGCCTCTAAACAATGAATACAATACGCCGTGATGGCTGACGTGCGGACAAAACGCGCGCGCCGAACAATGTCCCGCGAAAAAACGCGCAAGGGTTCTCTCCGCCGCGTCGCCGCGAAGAAGAACAAAAAATGAACGAAAAACGAGAGAGAGAAAGAGAGGGAGAGAGAGAGAGAGAGAGAGAGAGACTAGTCGTTACCTTTGCGCGCTATACACAGACCGGGGAAAATAACGAAGAAACGAGAGACGAGACGTAAGACGCGATGTGGGTCGTGTTTTTTAACGACGGAACGCGTAAATACGCGGATTCACGGGAATGTCTACCGACTGATAAATACCTCGGATGTAGCTCGCGAAACAAACTCGCACAGCCTGGCATGTTGTTCCTAGCCTCGCGATCGAGCGAATTTTACGATTATGTACTCTTGACTTCGCGCCAGAATACGACACACGAGGAGCAGGAGGAGGGCTTCGTAAAACGATCGTTGCGTTCCACGGATCCAGTTTTGCGAGGAGAGAAATACGGCACACGTTCGCGAGCGCGATACACAGCGGCACGGAAATGCTCGAGGAGCGCACACATCGCGTTTCCGTGTGTCGCACAGCTCGGCGTTCGCGTTAAAGCCGGGGATCCGATGACCGGTGGTGCTGCTGCCGCGAATATCGACCGACGATAATGACGCTACACGCGCCTTCGAGTTCTCGTCCTCGATGGAGGGGGGAAAAAAGCAAGTTTCGAGCGGACCTCGGCGCGACTCCGAATCGGTAAGATGGATACGCGTACTCCGATACTCGCGTGGATGACGCGCAGCGAATATAGAGTGTCAAGCGTGCCAACTTGAACGTTACCGCGCCACGCGTGTGTCTCGTTCCAACGCGTTTCGCCCGCGTGTCTCTCTCTTTATCGATATCGAGAATGTCTCGTTTCGAACGTAACTCGCGTATTATCGCGATAGACGACGTAATTTACCCTCTCTCGTGGAAATATTTGCCCGAGACGAATCGCCGGACGAAACGTCGTTACTCCGTGTCACCGACAAACCGTCCGATTATATATATATTTCGCGAACAAACAAGCGGGAGACGCCATCGCTTCTACGTCGCTATAGTTTCCACGCTATATACCCTTCGTTTCTAACGCAGAGCGATTAAGTAACGAGGCGAGCTTGTACGAGTCTCTCGTTCTCCCCGTGCACGAGAATAAATTCATCCTGCACGCCCCGCGTGAGGATCGATACGCACGATTATTTCGGGAACTCGCCCCGTTCTCGTTGAGTGCGAGAGCGAGTTAGCGCGTGCGACAAAGAGGGAGCGAGCGAGACAGAGATAGAGGGACAGAGCGAGAGGGAAGGAGTAGCGCGGAGAAAGGAACAGAGAGAGAGGGCGAGTCGCCAGATAGAAAGAAAGGGAGGCGCGCGTGGAGGAAAAGAGGGGTAAAGAGTCAGGACGAAACCGTAGCGCGGTGAGAGACAGAGAAGCGAACAGAGAGGGACCCTTTTTGCCCCTGGAACGAAGGCTGCAAAAGAGGCTCGGGGAAAGGTCGAACGGGCACGTAACGTCTCGTATAACGCGCCGCAGCTCGCGAACGTTCAACGTTTTTCAACGGGGCGACGGAAACGACAACGACAACCACGACGACGACGGCAGAGGCCAACGACGAATACGACTAGGTACTATACCGATCGATTTTCATCGAAAACGTGGAACACGATGACGACGAAGAGACGAGACTTGGCCACGACGACACAACACGGTCCGTCCTTCTCGAGTTCGTAAACGAGTTCATTCGACGAGCAGCGAATCCCACGATACCGAGTGGCGCGTTGCGTGACCGAGCACGAACGAACGAACGAAGCCCGGTAATAAGCGGCTGAGAATCGTTCCAGGCGTATACGAGTCCTTTTCCACTATAACAAAATACGCTCGACGTAACCTCGATCAATTTACGGGGCGTCGTAGGTAGATAGAAAATTATGCTCGCTACCTGCGCGTCTCGAGTTCCAGCGGCAATATAAGATACCGCGTCGCCCTGTTTTTCTCTCTCTCTCTCTTTGTCTCTCTCTTTATCTCCTTTTTATTAGTAGCATTCCAATCATCGGGCACAGCTACGAGCAGCCTTTAAAGCTGTGTCCGCGGTAAATCGTTTGTGGGACAGACATCCACTTGGCGAATCGCGGGACAAACATTTTTACTCGGACGTTACTTCGAAGGAATTACGAAGGAAACGCGCGTTCGTCGGTAATTCCTAAGTCATCGGGAGTCACGATGAAGCAAGGTCATCGCCGAGTCGACGATTCGTCGGAAGCGGTAAAAGCACCTAACGGGTATGAAAGTTAACTCCTTACAACCAACGTCGTTTGCACATTCTACTCGTCATTCACGATTTATACGATAAACTGACCTAAGCTACAACTTTCTGTCTTTTTCTTCCGTTTTTTCTCCTTTTCGTCGACTCACGATAGCGATACTCGTGTAAAGAAAAGAAGGAAACCGTACCCTGGTACACTGAAAATTTTTACGATTTATCACTCGACACCTTCTCCAAAGTTACTCGCTTTCGAACCGATTCGATCGGAAATATCATTCGATGACGCTTGAAAGATCGATGTCTGCACGATTCGTTTGATAAAGTTCCATTGTCCGACGAATTAACGGAATGAATCAACGATGGCGAAAATTTGATACGCTTTGTAAACTGGTTCGATCGTCGTAAACCTGCTGTTCCTAGAAACGCGTTCATTCAACAGACGTTCTCGCTGGCTGACTTAAAGGATTCATAGATTCTTTATTCATATATGCTAATTGCGCAGCGCGGATTACGCCGGTTAGTCACGAGATTCATCAGCTGGAAGGGTAAGCGCGTGGTTTAATTTCCCGAATCCTGCATTTTATACCGATTGTTCGTGCAACGATTATCGTTTTCGGGCAGCCAGAAACCGTTCGACCGATGCAACGTTTTGTCTGGCACGATACCACGCTCGCCAACGTCGGCTCCTCTTCCTCGATTAGTCACGTTTCGATTTCGTAAGACGATCGATCCTTCCACGGAAGATACGCCCTCTTTGTCTCTTTCGCGCTCTCCGTCTGCCTGCCCCGAAGACAAACTTTTTCTCATCGTCTGAACGGTGAGAAACGTTGGAAATTTACGAGCGAAACGATAGCGGCAATTTTAACCCTCTAACCCTCGAGCCAACGAACGCACCATCTATCGGATTCTCGTTAGACGATCAACTTACAAAAACGTCGCGCGTAATTCGGAAACGTGTCGCGGGAACCGAACGGTAAATTCACTTTCTCAGCGGCGCGTTCGAAACTCCACGACGGACTGAAGACAAGCTGTACAAAGTCACAGGTAGAAACGGCTGATGGAGCCAATCAGACGTGACACCGTGAAAGAACCGGCCTAGGTCATTTCGTCCACGATCCACCAGTCCCAAGGTATACACGAATACGCTTCACCGCTAACCTGTCCATTCTTGCCAACGTTCGAATTCCGGCCAGGCTATACGCCATCAACCAGCGACCTCTACGAATTTCCTTCGTTCGTCGACCGAGTAAAACGTTGAAAACAAAAACACGCGAGTTAGCTCTGCGAAAGGTAGCCGGGGAAGGGGAAAAGATGGCCTCCTCCCTCTCTCAACGAGATCATTCGTACGTCGTACGGAATACGGGAGGAAATTTGCGAGAACGTTACAGACGCTGGACAGACTAGAAATCGGTGAAACGAAAATAAAGCGTAAATAAAGCGTCGTACGAGGCGTAAAAAGGCGAACGCGTAGCGGGATTCGCGATGGGATATAACTGTTCCTCGAATGTTATCGATCTATTTGTCACCGATGTTTAGCTGCACGCCGAGGAGAGTGGAGATTACGCGGCGAATGAGCCTGCAATTTCGCTAGAAAATCAGAACGTGCCTAGTCTGATCGTACGCGAGAAACGTATACGTGCTTCCGTTGCGTTATCGTTTGACCGATCCTCTCCGTCGCCGTCCCCTGCACGGTTACCTATCATCGATAAAGACACACGTAGTACGTTCGATGTACGATTCCCCAGGTAATCAGTCGCTTCTGATTACCATTCCAATTTCCATTCGAATTCCGACCGTTTCGCGAGCACCCGTCGATAGCCGCGAATATTCTTCGTTTCCCTGTCGCGCGATCATGGCGAATCGGTGAAATGGCACTGTTAATTACACCGATCCGCGTCCGATGTATACGCGCGCGATCGACGTTGGAGAGAGTTTGCACGCCAATGTTATGCTGCAGCTCGCATTGGCGTGGAGACGTTGGGACGCGAAACGCGTCCAATGCGAACGCGCACCGAATGATAGATGACGATCGGAGGCGGGCGGCGTATCAGGTGCTCCTTTAAAGCGACTCTGAAGTCATCGAATTAAACGGTCGAAAAGACTTTTGCCAAGCACGAAGTCGGTGCGCATCCTCGGCCTGCACCACCACCACCACCTCCGCCACTACCACCCCACCACCACCACCACCACTCCAGCCGCACTCAACGCAAGAAGTGCTCTCACGGAGAACTCGCAAAAGAGCGCGCATCTCGTTCTTCGGCGTCGATTTAGGTCGTTAACGGTAAAACGGCGTTTGCGCTCCGCGAAACCAAAGAAGACCCGTTACGACGGCTCTCGATTTTGCTGACGTGCCTCGTGCGATTGCCGTGTAATTGCACCTGCACGAAAATTGCGTCACCGTGCTTCTTTCAGCGTTCCCCGGTTTCCACGATTCCAGAGATCCCGATATCGAACCTCTCTCTCTCTCTCTCTATCCCTCGTGTTTTTCCTCTGTCCTACCCGCGCGTGTATTTTTCTTTCCTTTCGATTCGGTCGGTAGATCGATAACATAACGTGTCGGAGAAGGGAAGAAAAAGAGAGAAAAAAAAAAAAGTGAAAAAAAGAGAAAAGGGGAAAGAAAAAGATACGTCCGACGTAAGAAAGGAGGATATTACGAATTTCGAACGTGTCGAAAGATGACACGTTCGTCACGCAACACGCGCGTCATCGCGTTAATCTTGCCCGATCGTTTGAAACGTTCGAATGTTTCCATGTCGATCGCTGCCGCTCGACCGGACAATAGAATTCGAAACGAGGTAGGACGCGCGCACCAGGTATGCACGGGAGAACGTTATATCGCACAAAGAAAACGAAAGAGGATGTACCGTTAGTCGACATCTCTCGAAATGCATTATTCCGTCTTACCTAAACAAATTTGCTCCTCGTGTGTCGTATTGCATCTAACCTTTTATCTTGTTTGCACTTTTCCGATCGTACATGGAGTATACGTAGATGAACACACATAAAAACGTAGCATAAGAAACGAACACTATCGACTATGTTACTTCGATCGTGTCTCACCTATCGATTTACGATCTATCGATTTCTTTAGTCACCGAAGCACAACTGTGTCACAACCTCAAATTTCAAGGATTCAGCCAACTGGTTACTCTCGCACTTGGTTAAGGACCGGATAAATAACGCGCCGAACTGTTTCACTGCGCGAATACTCGATTTTCGTTACAACGGCTTTTTTCTTTTTTTTCTCAACTCCGACGATACGCGGCATACTTCTTACCTAACGTATCAAATACTCCGCGTGTCAGGTCCCGGCCTAACGAACCTGATCGCACCTCCGATTTCACGATATATCATTACGCGTCTGCCAGTCACCGCGTAAGAAGACGGCAGCAACGACGACGACGACGACGACGACGACGACGACGACGTTGACAACGAGACCTTCGATGAGTCGCACTTCGCGAGAGGGACGCGCAGGTATAACACGACGACGTTTGCAATTGGACCTCGAAGCCCACAACGAGACTCTGGCTCGTTCGAGCTCCGGCACGACACGTCGCGGTGGCGTCCCGAGGAACGGAACGAGAAGCCGAGTAACGACGATCACACAAAGGACAATCGATGCTCTCCTCTCTCTGGATTCTCACTGATATCCGTCGCACTGATTTCACACGCTACGAATATACGTATATCACGCTCGGAACACCCGTATTCCGTGACCGTGGAATCGCGCGTTAAACGGTACGTTGCGTGTTCGATGCGTGTGTTTTGTTGTATACGCGATATACAACGGTTGTCCGTTTCTTCACGTTGTCCGCCCAAACGAGAGTCGTACTCGCGTCTGTTCACGTCCGTACGTCGCGGGCGCCGATGGCGGAATGAACCGGTGGCGCCGCGAGCGCCGACACAGGCGCCCTCGCGAACTAACCCGCCTCTTCCACCGACACAAGCGCAACCTCTCTTACCAATACGATAGACCCCACACTCATCGATGCCAGAAATACGCCGCGCACGAATACACGGAAAATGAGTAGGATCGTACGACAGCTACACTCCGCCGAATCTATAATGGATATTCGCACCGACGGACCACCTGGCCTGCCTCCCCTCGCTACACCATCTAACGGGTGTCCACCAATTTACACCGACACGGACAACGCTATATACCTATCGTCCGGTGCATCCTGCGTTTTTTCAGCCACGCCGTATCACCGTTCACCGATGAAATAGTCGATTCCAATCGAAATGTATCGCGCATCGCCGTCGTAGAATCAATAGGATTTAAAGTAACACCGGACCGACCATTTTTCCTAAATTCCACGCTCATTTTTCAAACTCGTAACCTCGCTTTCTATCTCGGAAATCTGCAAATTTCGCGATTCCAGTATGCGCGTACGCGCCTATGAAGATTCCAACGAGCACCGTGAGATATCGAAATCTCGGTGCCCCGCGCGAGACGCGAAACGGCCGCGTAATTGCGCTAATTAAAATCGAAAATCGATGCGAACGTCGACGCGACGATTTAAGGAAATCACCGCGAATCTTCCAGTTTCTTTCCCCTGGATAGCGACACGTAAACGAATTACTGCTATAAGCACGGATAACCGCGATAAGGTTGATACAGTTACCTCGTTACCCTTCTATCGTAATCGTAATAAAACCTCCACTGTTCTCGAACTTTGCTCCCTGTAACTACGTTAATTGGCCTCTGAACAGGCTGCACGGTCTGCATGACCCAAGGAACTAACGGGTGTCTACTTTTTACCCGCTTCGATTCCACCACGAACCCCCCCGTTTTACACGATCGCGTTCCCGGATCGCTCTTTCGCCTTTGCCTGAAGCTCGCACCGATGGACACCAAGGGGACACCGGGAAAAGGAATATTCTCTTCAAATTTCATGCGAACGGAGAGAAATCGGAAGAATCGGTGAGTATTCGCGCGTTGTCAACGTGGAACACGGCGTCCTAAATAGCACCGACGAGGACACGCGAGGTAAAAGCCTTTTCATTGGTAGGTTTTTTCAGGACGAGCAGTTGGAACGACGCGGTTTGGTCCTTACCGAAATCGAATGTCGTCGTTAGCAGGGTAATTAGATCATCGAATGGCAATCGTCGGCACGCGTTATCCCCCGCCGCGTCACGGTATCCCGCGTGATTATGCATTTCCACGTCGGCTATCGTAATATGCAATTAGTCGCATGGCGTAATAATGCGTTTCCTTATTTACATCCCGCCGGAACTGGGTAGAGAGTGTAGGAAGAAGAGCGGCGGAAAAGAAGCGACTGGCGTGCAACGAATTCAATTATAGCTATATCTCAGCCATCCAAAGTAATCTTGGAAATAGGGGGACTTTGAGGAAACTCGTTACAACTGCTCGCACTTTGTCGTGGTCGTGGTCGTTGCTCGTCGACAGCGTTGCGCCGACTCGAAAGCATTGGCGGACGCTCGTTTCTTATCCCAAGAGAAAAAGGACCCGAGTCCCTTGGTTCCATTTCGGTTAGCCCCGCGTTGCCGATATCCGTTAAAACAGCGGCCCGATGGATACACGTGTACGCTCAGGCCGATAGAGAGAACGCCGCCGGTGATTCTAAGTAGCCGAGAATTTGTCCGCGGTATTAATAGCGTTCGCAACTATTCGTATTATTTTGGTTACGTAACGGCGTATGCTAATAAATACGCGGCGAGACATTTCGTATCGCCGTTAAGCATAACAGGCACTCGCTTACGAATTAACTGGTCGATCGGTAATTATTACCGCTCGCTAATTTGCATTCGATTGCGCAATCCGTATAATATACGAACCAGCCTATCGCTATAGGTGCGCGCGATATAGTACGCGCACGCTAAACGGAATCCGGCAAATCGGAAGAATCGACAGAGGAATCGAAGGAGGGAGCGAGACGCGTATACCGTGGATGGACGGATAGATAGGAAGCGCGAGAAAGAGAAGAACAGAGAGGGAACCGCTGGCAGCGGCAACGAAGAAGAACGTCCCCTCGCCTATCTTCCCCCATGGTGGCCACGAGTGCTCGCATTTCGTCGTCGTGTTCGGCGTCGTCGTTGCGCGCCGGCTCGAAAGTATCGGAGGACAGTCGTTTCCCATCCAGAGAAAGAGAGGAGTCGTTGGTTCGGTCGCGTACCTCGCGAACCACGACGCGTAAAGAAAGAAGAAAAGGAAAAGGGGGAGCGACAAAGAGAGCGCGCGCGAGAGAGAGAGAGAGAGAGAGAGAGAGAGAGTGAGAGAGAGGGAGTGAGAGAAAGGTAGAGAGAACGCGAAGGAGAAAGAGAAAGAGCGAGCAAGAGACACGTTGCGAGGGCGAAAGGGAAGAGAGGGGTTCCCCGATGCTGTAAGACGATGGAAGGGATACCGGGCGGGGGGCGAGGGCACGAGAAGGGAGCAGCGACGGCGAGGAAGGGGTGCGATGGCAGAGGGGAACGGTGGGCCGGAGGAAACGAGCGGTGGAAGGGAAAAAAGGCACGTCGTCCGAGTGGATGCGATACGCGCCGGAGATCGTACGCAATGCCTGTGGCTATCTAGCTTAACTCGTGAAAGCCTAACGAACGTTCTCCTCTTACCGACTACGTGAATTTCTGTCGTGCGCGCGTAAGCCTTCTCCTGCGCGGCCAGACACCTGCGCGAGATAATGTCTCGTAATAGCTTCTGCGCCAACCTCGCCACCAACCACGGTCCATAATCTTCGGTAGTTTTCGAGCGACCGGGTAAGATCGAAAAGCGTACCGGAAGAATCGGATCTCCGTGATTTATACGCGCGCGCGCGAGATCCTACACTCGGTTCCGGTATTTTTCTATGTACACGTACACGCGTACGTGCCTGTGCATGTTTACGGGCAAAACTTCTCCCCGGTTCACGAGGCTCGTAAATACGAGATTTATAGTCGAGCGGAAAGTAAATATTTTCGGGAATAAGGAGGCATTAAGATTTGATAACTTGCAAAGAGACGCGTACCGGCGAACACGTGTGTACGCGTATACCTACGCGTATACGTACGCGTATACGCACGCGTTCATCGCACTCCGACGTTACGTCACGCGCGCGCGCGTAATACGCAGGAAAATTGCGTTAAGGATTAGCGAACATTGATCCCTTTGAGAGCGACGCGAATATATTTATTGTAACCTTGACACAGTTCCGGGGGCCGCCTCTTCCTAGTTTCGAGGGATTCTCATACTTCCAAGTTCACCTTCGAATCGTGCAACAAGACAGTTTTATCGCTAATGCGCTCTGCACCTTGAAACATATGTTTCACGGAATTCTGCCGTACCGAGGCTATATACATATCGATGCCGGCTAACATTGTAATACGATACACGATGATATTTCATCTACTTTACGGGCAGCGTGTGTACGTGTACGTACGAAAGCTGGTGGAATACACGGAACGAGCCAAGTACGGAAAGATAGATGGAATCCGTGTTGATCAACCGGCTCGTGGAACCGTGTTAAAGCGCCGACCTCTTCGGAATTATCGCGTTTCCGTTTTTAAATATCCACCCAGCTATCGGATAATTTATTTTCCAATAGCCCAACGACGAGCGATCGCGTACTTACGTACGTACGTACCCGCGAAATCGAAAACGGGGCACGTTCAAACGAAATTTACGACCGCGTATGTACGTACATACGTACGTGCATATATATCGCGGCGTGCCTAGGGAAGCCGAAAAGAGGAAGAAGCGATACGTGTCTGTGGCGGTGGTGACGACGGTGGTAGCTACGATGGCTTGCAATTTACAGCGGCGCAAAACGATTTCGAGGCGAGGAGCCACGTTGCCGTGGCTGCGTATGGATCGAGCTTTAGAGGCGGACGGTCTCGCGGATCTCTTTGTGCAACACGAGGGCCGCAGGGCCATCTTCTTTCTCCTCTCTGGACGGCCTCTGATACCTACTCCCCTCCCTCTTTCCCGCTTTCACATCTTCCTTCTTCTTCAACAGCGGCAGCGGCAGCGGCGGCGGTGGCGGCGGCGGCAGCAGCAGCGGCAGCAGCAGCGTCTCCTCTGACGCCGCTCCACTGTCCTCGCGACGAGTCATCTCGTTTAGGTCGTGCAAGCCGGCAGGGGGAACGAGGAGGACTCGATGGCGCGCGGAGACGTCGGGTGGCGGTGGTACGGCGGGGAGGGGGATCGCTAGCTGTGGCGTTGCGAAGAGGGGCGGGAAGGGCCGGTGAGCCAAGGAACGAGGAGAGGAATCGAGAAGAGAGGCGACAGGGTCGAGGGAGAGTAGCTACGGAACAGAAGGATATATGGCTGTGTATTATGTACTCGGGACCCGTGTTACATACGCCTCCGTTCCTCCGCGTATACGTAAGCGAGCAGGTGTGCGTTTCCTTGTGTACGTTCGGCGGTCCGGTGTGTTTGTCGATGGGCGCGCGCGCGTCCCCGTGTCCTGGCGCGATGCACCAAGGTGTGTGCGAGCAGAGGCTCACTTCTCACGCGAGTCTCTAACCAGCTCGCATCGAAGATGCGGAGAACATGGAATCACGCGACTCGCGTAAAAAATGATCCTGCGATCCTGTAGCGAGGGAGGGACCGAGGGGTAGAGGGAGAGGATGGCGTTGCGCGGCGAAAGATGGGATAATGGCACACCGAATGGATGAACGCGCGCAAGAGTGGAGATTCGTGCTGTGTTCGTGGGTGGAGTAGAGCGGAGAACAGTGCCAGACAAATTGCAACTGATAATTATCGTCAGTGCCGGACGGGGATATCGGAGTAGGGTCGCCGGCAGATAGAATGACCAATTTTTGACAGGTACAGCAAGAGGGGTTGGGTCGGAGGGAATAGCTCGAAAGTGCTTGATTCGATTGAATGACCGGTAGATTGATGGCTTTCTGAAGTAAAAAGTTATTCAACGATTTATTAGACGCGCGGTTAACGATCGGGATATCGAGAACGGTAAATGTGGCATTAATGCGGAAATTACGAGGATCTTAATTACGCGATATTTCTTTCAACCGTGTATCCTTCGATACATCTATATTGCTTGTATATTTTCCGAGAAACATCTTGTTCGTTACGCATTTGTCGGAATGACAGTTTTCTTTCGCTTCTAAAACGCTCGATCGTGAATTAAGTGAAAAGTGGACGCATTGTTGACAATATTATGAATTATGAATTATTTGACGGCATTCCAAGTGTACGGTAAATCGGACTCATGATTTATAGCTCGGGATAATATTCGATCAATCATAAGTTACCGCTTAAATGTATAATTAAAGCTATGTGACTTACAGCGAACTCTAGTGATCGAAATCATTAATATACGTTTCATTCGGCGCGCTCAGTGGTATCGACCAAAGGTAATACAAATCTTCATAGCATTCGAGTAATGGGTGGTACGAGTAAAATAATTTTATATTTATTATGCTCCATTCGTAATGGAAATAAACATTCAAATTTTGACGGTCAATTTTAATTAAATGCTAATTTGTTAAAAGGCAATTCGATGTTAAATTTTATATCCGATATTTCGATTGTTCCTATTTATTGATAATTTTATATCTATTAATCACTCTCGAACCACCGCTTTACACATGAAATACAATTTTACGAAATTTTTCGAAATTCCTAATGCTTTCATTGCGAAAATTATATTGCTATATTTTTGGGTATAAACTAAGCTGCGCTTGTTTTCTACCGAAGGCCAAGTATGACACTATTGGGTAATTCTCAACTAACCAATAACTCAGCCCAAGCATACAATTATATATCATCCTTATGACCCACCCGATATATGCGTAATCTGAAAAAGAAACGAAATTTAGCGATGTTTATGAGTGAATTTATCGAATAGATGCACATCGCGATGTTGCTATCTTATCCTTCTAACCAAAAGTAATCACTTACTGCATATGTATAACATGGCTTCGCGTTGCTTTAGATTCAAATAGGCGTACCATCCGAGAGGTTTCTTATCTAAAATAATTAACTCACAGTTATACGCGAATAAAAATAAAGGAAAATACCGAATACCTGTTTTTAACTAACATTTTAATCCCGTTATGTCGTATGTGAAGTGCATAAAGGCGTCTTCGTTGATTGAGAAATCGACGTACCACAATCCATTAGTTATATTGGACATCAAGTCTAGAAATTCCTGGCGCGGTTCTTCCAGGTGTTTTGCCAATATCTCTTTTCGTATTCTTCTACACAGTTCCACAGTTTCCGACACTGTCTTTCTGCAAATATTTATCCTAGAAAAAATGAATCGATAATTGAAACTGCTTGACAAATAATCAAATTAGAAATGAAATTTCATACTTTGCATAAATCTGTTTCTATATTTTTCATGTTACTACCTATCCGATATACCCAGTAAGTGTCCCGTGACCTGCCAAAAATGATTGAATCCTTCTTTCTCTTCTCGCGTACCATAGACTAATCCCACTCGCTCGGGACATATAAAGATGAACCCTATGAAACCGAATTGCGTGATCGCCATGTCCTTTTGATATATACCATGAAGACCCTGTTCAACACGTCTCTTGCTGACGTTCGCGTGTCTCCATCGAATCACGTTCAGCGCCTTGAACCACCTTGAATGTCGCAAGCAGATTTACCATGACCGGTTCCATGGGATACTTTTACGGGATATTTAATGGGATGTTCTGAAACTTACTTCGAATTCGGGTCGAGCATGTCCGAATAAAAGAGTGCATACATGAGCAACAACGTTTCGGTGAATCGCTTGTAAGCTAGGTTTATCGTGCTACTCCGTTTCGTGTACAGGAGAACCTAAAAAGTAAAACATTTATTTATTTCGTTATCCAAATTCCATCTTTGTTCACACTTTATACGAATACAATAACTTCTGTGGAATACGCTATACTTTTCATTAATCTCGTTCTTCAAGGCGATTCTAAAAGTACCGATATCTTATGCTTTCATAGAAATAGCCTTTAGTAGGTGTACGTTAAAACCGTACGATTTACGAATAAGTTTTCTTGATTCTACCTTTCGTGCTATTAATTTAACAGGGATTAATTGATTATCCGGTTGAATGAAAACACGTTATTACCTCCAGTATGTCTGGAACGGACATTATTGCTGTTAGACCTGTTATATGTGCAACCCCGAATCCTAGTAAGTTTCCCATGTAATACTCCTGGCCTCTAAAATTATTAACCGATTATTCATGTATTTCCAGTGTTTGACGGAAACGAAGTTTTCCATTGCGAAAATAAATCATGCAAATTTTTTTTTTTCATTTGTACTCACTTCTTGAATAAATATTCATCAAACCATTCTGGTAAATCAGCCGATGTTACCTTCGAGAACTCTGAGTCAATCACGTCTCTATCCTCCAAGATTAATTGAAAATGCTCGTCGACAGTGGCTGGTTGAACTGGAAATATAATATTTATCATAAGCTCACCGTCACAGTTATGAATATATTTACGAAACTCGTTTTTTAATATAACGCGACAAGACGATACGGTATCATAAGGTGTATCACATAAGTGATTAACTCCAAAAAATTTTTTTTCCATTTCGGTGTCAAATCGCTCGACCGATAAATAACATTTTATATTTAAAACACTGTTCCACTTTCTGAACATTTAAATTTAATCGATTTGACACGGAAATGGCTGATATCAGATAACAGGTAAGAATTCTCGCTTGTAAGATAGCACACGTTCTATTTTCGTACGCTACGTTTCGTATAAATGAAAGGCAGGAAATTATTTGCACAAAATATTTACCATCGCTGATGTGTTTCTTATGCGTCATGGTACCTCGATAAATCCAGTTCCCTAGCTGTATCTTCAATGGCGCAATATCCACGACTCGGATCAACGTTAAAAATCTGCGAAAAAGTTGATCGTAACGCTTTATCCTTTCTTCCCTCGCTGTAATGATTCACAACAGTTTCTTTTCCACTGAAACACAACCGTCTAATCTCGTTTGATCGAGTTTGATCCGATAGCAATGAAAATTATCTACTGCTCCTTACCGCTCTACGCTTGTAGGCCAACTGGACTTCAACGTTGATCGAGTGTCGTTAAATCCACTTGCCAGTTTTCTCCCACACTGCATGCATCGCTATTGCTAGTTGGCGTGCACAGTCTGGATCTACGTTTACGATCACTCTATGGTTACCGCCGAAACAGTGTGGTCATAAATTAACGCATCGATCTGCGATACCGATTGATGCTCCACAGTTCGGAACGGCGTGTGCGTTGCAGGTGCTCGATTTCGAGCAATAATGCGAGAAAGGCTGCCAATCGTTAATTACATCTCGTTCATTACCAAGGTAATTGAAAGTTCTATTTAATGCTTGGAATATTTCGAAGAATTTCAACCTTCCATAGCGAATTAACGACGGGTAAGGAAAGCGAAGAAGAGTAAATCGATAGATAAGCTCCCCTAACTTTACGATCACGCTACGTTTTTAACTACATACTCTGTATCATATATCTCAAAGCGTTCAGTATTCCTCGGTTGACGGTATAATGGCGAATGGTGGACAGCAGGCTGCATCGCAAGGTCACTCTTTACCACTTTCTAAATTCCAGTTTTCGAGGTGTCCTTAAGGTTACGTATAAAGAGTGAAATTGCACGATTCGGCGAAAAGTGTCCACCGTGAACAACAACCATAATTTTCGAGAGCTTGTTCAACGAACGATTAAAAGTTTACGCTTAAGACTGTGTTTGTTTCTACACGGATGGATCGGTTATCGGATTTTTAACGGATATGCTGATCCGAATTACGATTCTCGAGTCTCCAATGAATCCGAGTGGTTCGTTCGTGCGTTTCGTGCATTTTATGTATTCGTTTCGTCATCTTTTTATCGACATTCCGAAGATCGCGAACTGGGACTACTTTAGCAGCACATTTTCATTCCAAACGAAATACCAGGAATTATATCATTATTGTCAAGTTAGCGAGTAGCAGCGAAAAACCAGCGCCTAGCGTCGTCAATCCAAGAACTGGCTACGTCTCCGTCCAACCCGACATGCTCTACGAGAACCTCGTGAAGATTATTATTGTCCCGCCCGCGAATAACATTATATGCCGTATTACATGACGCGTAAGCCAAATAATTATACCTGTTTCCTTCGACCTTCGTCGTGTATGTGGAACAAGAGAAAAAATAGAATAGAATACATAATCCTGTAAAGAAGTACTATATTAACCTGTATTTACCCTTTGCACTCGACGATTTTGTCATTACAGGAAAATAGTAATTCGAGGACTTCCTCCAATAAAGTCGACGATATTTCTAAACCGGCAAATAAGGAATCGTATGCAAATTAAGATGAAAAATTATTTGACTTCGATATTCCAGGTATCATTGAGTAATTGTAAATTTGTAATATTAATTAACATCCATCTGTAGAATCTGATTAAATGGCGACTGAGAGGCGTCTCTCGAGTCCAAAGGGTTAATATGTTTAATCGTTACACCATTCAGAGATGTTATCTACACGTTTGCAATGACTGTCATTTATCTTGTTTACAGGCTTCTGGATCTAACGCTGAACCGGGAAGATTATGGAACTGTCTTTCCTCGTCGATCTGTAATTTGGCATAGATTAGAAATCAATGGAATATTTATCTGCACGTTACATCTACTTATTTTAGATACCTTTACATCTTCCTTCTATGAGTGATTGACACCGACTGGCCGGAACAAAATAGGTGTCCATGATCTTGCACGATGCACGCTTTCAATTGCGTGTTATTTTCTGTGTAACGATACCTGCTCGATATATAATTATGCCGCACGCGGATCCTAGTTGAATCGATCACGTTTGTATTTTTCTTCTTCTCTATGTCTATAGGAATCTAAAAGATTGGCAATTTTCGTCGTAATGATATACAGTTAGATGAAAGAAATGGTGAAATGGAGGTGACCTCTCGGATTTTCCCCATGTCGAATTTGCCCCGAGAAACTGCTCGAGGGTACTCGATCTTGTAAACACGTTCCATAAAGCAATCGTTCCTTTCGTTTGATGATTAGAAGTTCCGATTCTCTGCTACCTGCTTTCGTATTCAGAGCTCGCCAGTCCGGCAGCAAGGCTACTACAATGACCGTAATTATCAGCCAGTCCGCCAGGGAAGTATCTGTAATCTGTTGGTTACGACAGTTTTCGACACCGAGCTGCTCAGCAGACAACCGATTAGACCGATTAGATCGATCAGGGTAATTAGAAAATTCCGATATCCTGAAAGGTATGCATTAGGATGTCCTCAAGATTCCAATCACGTTCGCTGTCTAGATTCTCCAGTATTATTCTTATCTCGTGTTGTTAGGAAGCACGTCATAGGAGGAAGAATACTGCGTAGTCTCTCACGTTTTAGAAATTTCGGATGAATCCAGGCACGAATGTAAGTGTAGAAGCAGTGCCAGAACAGTGCAGGCAGGAGCAAGCACCAATCTTGCTACGAAAATGGTTTAGTGAGTGCTCAGAAGCTCGAGATTCGTCGACGACGAGGTACCAAGAAATGGATGCGTAGTAGATACTATGGCAAGTATAGTTGCACGAATGTATCGTGATTCAGTATCATCCAAGTGCTAGAGAACACCGTGTCTACCTGCAGATGAGAGGTAAGGTTATAAAAAGATCGTTTTAATTTGCTTTTAAGAAGAAATTGGCGTATCTATCTTTTATGTACCATTTGCATTATGGTACATCGAAACTCAACAGGTTGTTGCAATTTTTATTCCCACTGATACCTAAAAGAAATTTCGGTGATTAATAAAGAAATCAACGACCCTACTGGCATGATCATTAAACAAAGGCATGTTTCGTTTGAAACTAAAACAGAGGAACGAAGTTAGAGACAGTTCTGAAAATTAGCGTGTAAATCAAAGGGAGTTTCGAATCTTAATAGAACTATTAGAACTCTCTCGAATCGCTCGTTTCACGAAACAAAGGGGAATGAGAACCTAATATACACGCATCCCACGATGTCCCACGATGCCCCACGTTGCCCCGTGCGGGGGGCAAATAAAGTGGTACTCGCAATTCCAATCTAGCCTTCGAGGTACCAGAAGGTAGCCTTTCAGAGGGCAAACTGAAATCGTGAGTACTGCGTAGCTCTTAGCTTGGCATCGTTTGTCAAAGACGAACTTATAGAATATTCCGAAAATTACTAGATGAAATTTATTCAAACGAATATGGAAATATTTCTTTGACAAACGATGCCAATTACCAGGTCTCACCGCGTGGAGGTGGCTACGCAATCGAAACCCGTGCCTGTCAATGAAACAACGAGAACATTGTTTAAATATAGTACAAAATATTGTAGGATACCAAAATAAATCGCGAATCGACTATTGCCAATAAAAACAAATAGTAAACCGATCTATATCTTCTAGAAGCAAATCGAAAAATTATTCTATATAACAAAATTAAGTTGCGTGACTCCTCTACAGGAAGGAGAAACGTGGGTTAAGGAGAGCATAAAAGCGTGGTCCTTGACAACCAAAACAGGGTCCTTGGAAATCGGTTACGACCAGCACAAGCGTGAATCGTTTGGTGTTGGAAAGAGAGTTTTAAAAGAGTGCGTCTTTGTGTGTTTCGTTATCTTGGTGTTCTTTCCCTAAGTTAAATCAGTTTACGAGTTTCGAGTTTGTGTTATTGTGTTCTTGTTCTTTCGTGAATTTTGCGGTGTCTCAAGAAGACCAGTTTCGTTATCCTACAATATAAAATATACTTCACAATCAACTGCAAAATAAATTAGAAAATAAATTCGAAAGTAAATTTCAAAATGTAAGATGCCTATCACCTGCAGCAAGGGAAGTGCAATTAATAATAACACAAAAATGAAAATAGAGGGGGTGAATTCATAGTTGCATATGATTGTTGTGTAATGAAATGAGAAATAATATTTTTAAAACGGGTCACGCGTTGCCATTTTTAATGCTTTAAAAGTCACGACAATAGTAGGAAAAAGCACCGAGCAGCCACATAGGGCACTATATTTCTCGTTATTCTGGCTTTTTTAGTGTTATATCAAAAGGCAGTAAAGTTTTAATTCTCCGTCGCGATATATAGAATTTCGGGGGATTTAGACGATCCCTCTGATACAACGTGCACAGTATACGTAGTAATACTATACACGTGTGTACAAATAAGTAATTTTTGCAATATGCATGTATAATGAAACAATGTACCGAGCATGGTGACAATAGTAACATTAAAAATAATATAAAAATGCTTGTCTTTTCTTGCTGAAAATCCTAACTAAAAATTGGAGTTAGGGATAGCTTAGGTGCTGGGGTTACTCTACTTTTCGATTGACTGAAAATCCGTGTGAAGAAAGAAGTATGTATTAATAAAAAGAGGAAAAAGAGAAGAATATAAGTACAGGTAACCCTTCTATAACACGGTAGATAGGTTCCCAGAAAATGCCGTGTTGTGTGAAACCTAGAGCCAGTACAAAAAGGGGGTTACGTTCCGAAAATTTACTAAACAGAAATTTTTTTTAATTCTACATAAACAACTTAATTTTTATTAAAAATATAAATGTATGTACAACAAAAAGCAAAAAAAAAAGATAAAAATATTATTTTAATTTAATGTAACTTTAATTTAATAAATTTCTTCGTCGTCACTGCTCATGTACAAGTATAGTGTTGTACAAAGGTTTTTGCAATTTTCTGATCGTGTTAAAGCGAAACCGTGTTATAGGATGCCGTGTTGTAGGAGGGTTCCCGCAATTTATGAATCGTGTTATAGGATACCGTGTTGTAAGAGGGTTACCTGTAATTTCAAAGTCAAAGCTATACCTCTAATAATTTCAATACAATCACAAATGATTTTGGAAATTACTCCGAGGGGAATTCTTTCTTTTACTTGTATTCCGTAAAATCTCGCGAAATAACTAAAAATTTTAAATTTCTATTTAGAATAGAAATTATATATTCTTTGAACCGGGATTTTAATACGCGTTGTACAAGAAAGTCCTAGCTTGGTCCGACAAATATATCAGCGGAATATATATTGCACGAGTGCTGTTGTACACGAATACGTTAGCACTCGTGATCACTATGCTGGCTACGAAAATAATAAAATACAACCAATTACCCATGCCGTTTCGGATCATTCGTCCTACGACATAATGGGTAACCAGAGGAATCGTAAACATACGACTTACCGGTCGTTGACCACTTCTCCGTATCAAAGCAGCTCTGGATTGACTGTCGCCTTCGTCCTGGCATCAGCTTCACTGTGTCCTTCCCTTGCCACGTCGTCAATGTAACGATGTCAACATTGGTTGTAATTCCTTCTTCCGTTCTTGGAACACTTTCAAAACACACTCGCGATGTCGCGAACACGTACGAACTTGCTTCGACCGGCATCGAGCAAAAGAAATCGCGTATAAAATCGTTCGAACGTATACGACTTCGTAGAAGTACGGTAATAATTTAATCGCTATAAAAATATTTAATGTCCACTAACACGAGTGAAATTAAAAAAAAATAAAAGGTGAAATATTTATTGAAGTATTAAAAAAGTAATCAGAAACACAAAATAGAATGAGGTAATTAAATGAATAATTAAAAGGTAAATAATAAGTAAATAAATAAACTTTAAAAATTATTTTAAAAAAATAAATAAATAAATTAAATTATTTAAAAAATTAATAAATAAATAAAATAAATTATTAAAAGTTAAATAATAAACAAATAAATAAAATATTCAATAAATAAATAAATGAAATGATTTAAAAAAAATAATAAATAAATTAAATAAATAATTAAAAGTGAATAATCAATAAATAAATTAAATAAATTGTTATAAGTGAAAAATAAATTAACACGTTAATTTATTACATAATTTATTGCAAATATATGCTTCGTATAATTTGCAATAATAATATGTACATCAAATTACATATGTACAACTACTTATTCATATAAAAAAGCCATTTACTTCCTCGTAACAATAATTTCTAATATACGTGTTTGAAACAAACTTCTAAAATAAAAAAAAAATAAAAACCGATTAGTAGCTAAAATTGATATTAACCAAAGGGACCCTATATTCTATACCCATCACCCATCCTAAAATAACCTAAAATTCACGTTTATAACAAATTCTATAAATTTATCAAATTACATATATATTATACGTCTAATAATGCTTGCGTACGTTTTTATTCATGCATTTATAGAATTTCTTATAAGCGCAATTAATAAAGGACTTCATAATACAAGTGTATTTAATTTTGTAACCATATTACATAATATACAAAGGTAAATTACGATATGGATCTATCATACATTGAATTTTTCTGTCATCCAATTTAGAAAAATTAGAAATCCTTTGTCACTTTGAGGATACTCCTAATATCACCGATTCGAGGTAGAATACGGAAACAAATAAGCATAAGACTGTAAATTTGAACGTGATCGATCATACGCAAGCAACGAATTACACAGGGCAGTTTCAAGGCTCCAACGAATTTGCATTGTTTCGACTTTTGCACTTAGTCCAGAACGAACCGGCGAATTCCTGGAAAGCCAAATGTTCTAAGAAATATTTTGTTCACAGCCAAATTTACGGTGTGCCGTGCATTGTAAATGACCGGGAAAGCTACCTCTCGGCTAATTAGCGAACTACCTTTGTTAGCCTTCGTTAGAAACAAGATATGGACTTCGATGAACGCTATTTTAATCGATATACTATGTAAATTACGTCTGAAGTCTAAACAATATAAATTACAAGAAGACCCCTTATCGATCTCTTCCACCTAATTTAACAGACAAAAATCTATAACATTAAGATCGCAGCCAATTAGCTCGTATTACTTGCTATATCATTCATAATTGTATCATAGCTATTAGTTATGTGTGATATAACTATAGCGATACAATTAGCAAGGATATGTCAAATAATAACGATTGCCCAGGTCTCACCACGTGGAGGTGCTGCGAATGGAGACCCACCCTAACCACGACCCATCCTCCCTCCATTCGCGAAAAAATTTACCAACATTCAAATGAATTCCCCTTTTGATGCATGTTTGCAAAACGTTCAATCTTTGATCGCTGTGCAAAAGAATGTCAAAGAGGATTTAAAAGAAAAATCGACGCGAAAAGCTAAACCTGAAAATAAAAGATAAATTTCGCCTTCAACTGGACCTAGAAATAAGAGGTAAATTAAGCCTTAAACTAAGTCTATAACTCTATGCGAGGCGTTATTTCTATTCTGTATCAATATTTTACATTTTCGTTGCCATAAAATATAGATAACTAAGAAATTTAAACATGAAAAAGACAACATTTCGTTCATGCAACAAGACTTTACACGTTTCCAGGCATGAAAATGTAGAATAATTGACAATTAAAAAATTAAAAAAGAAAAACCCACACCAGAAGAAATAAAACGTCTCGCAAAGAATTAAACTTATTTTACTAACTTAATACTAATTAATACTACTTATCATTAATTATATATAAACTAAATTATTAATATGCATAATTACTTTTCAATAACCTTAATACTACTTAATTAAATACTACCTAATTATTGCTTAAATACACTAATGTACCTAGAATTTTAGTGTAAGTCCCTGCTTTCATATTCATTCCTTATTAATTATCATATCAATTCCTAAGACCTTAACGCACTAGTATGTTACTTAAACATAAATATCACCGAGCTTAAAAATATCCTCCCTAACTAAAAGTCTAGATCATCCTATTTATCATCTAACTTAATCTAGACAGATATCTAATTATAACGAAGAAACAGAAAAATGCCACGTGACTGTCTTCCGACAGCGGACCATAGGAGTTCCTAAAACAAATTTTGCAAAACCTAGCATACATAGAAATTCTAATTACTTTTTATACATCATAATATGTGTATAAAACCTGCCAGGGGAAGAAATGGGGGAAGTATATTTACATACTTCCTATCTACTATAAGAACTAATATACTTCCTATTTATCATAAGTATAGGAATGATTTCATATATTCTAATTGTTATGAATCAGGATTGTTCTAATACATTTTATCTACATAAAGGATTAAAGATTCGATTTCGAGCCCAATCAATAGAAAAATCTGAATCTTAAAGAAAAAGGAAAATGGATGTAGGATTTATATGGGATTTGAATCTTCTCGCAGCATCTCTGTAGGTTTCATGGTTCCTGAAACATATCAAACTACAAAAAAATTTGTAAAATCACATGATATGTAATTAATTATAGTAATTAACGTAATCAGGTTATACATAAATAAATGAGGCTTACACACTACTTTCCATTAAGTTATTTCCTATCATAAATATTATTTCACCTCTACCTACACAAAAATCTGAACCTCAAAGGGAATGGGATATGGGAGTTGTATGGGATTTGAATCTCCTCGATTTATCTCCGTAGATCTCAATGGTTCCTGAAACATATCAAACTACAAAAAAATTTGTAAAATCACATGATATGTAATTAATTATAGTAATTAACGTAATCAGGTTATACATAAATAAATGAGGCTTACACACTACTTTCCATTAAGTTATTTCCTTTCATAAATATTATTTCACTTCTACCTATACAAAAATCTGAACCTCAAAGGGAATGGGATATGGGAGTTGTATGGGATTTGAATCTCCTCGATTTATCTCCGCAGATCTCAATGGTTCCTGAAATATATCAAACTACAGGAAAATTAGTAAAATTACATGATATGTAATTAATTATAGTAATTAACGTAATGAGATTATAAATAAATAAATAAGGCTTACATACTACTTTCCATTAAGTTATTTCCTTTTATGAATATTATTTCACTTCTACCTATACAAAAATCTGAATCTTAAAGGGAAAGGGATATGGGAGCTGTATGGGGTTTGAATCTCCTCGATTTATCTCCGTAAGTCTCAATGGTTCCTGAAACATATCAAACTATAAAAAGATTAGTAAAATCATATGAGACATAATTAATTATAGTAATTAACGTGATAAAATTAATAAAATAAATAAATATGGCTCACACGCCACTCTTCTTTAAATTATTTCCTTTCATGTACATATTATTCAACTTCTGAGCCTCTGATATACTTACATACGCTTGAATATTTGAAATGTTATCAAGTATAGCGATAGGTAAATTTTGAAAATTAATAAATCTGAAACAAACTTATGTACTGGATTAATAGATAAGAAAAAAAAATTAAATTGGCACCTGGAAGAAAACAAGTTGTATTTAAAAAGATCTTTAATCCGAGCAAAATTTTGTATAAACTTGTAATTGAAATAATCACACTTTACTGCAATTTATTCGCGATTATTTTTACAAAAAAAAAAAAAAAAGAAAAGAATAGCAATTTTTCCGAACACGAAAACACAAAAAAAAAAAAACAGGAAGGAAAATACTATTATTTGCACGAAGAGTCGAATTACATACGCGAAACACTTTACTTGCAAGATTTCTGTTAAAAATAACCGCGTTTCGCGAATAAATTTTGATCGAGGAAAAGCAAATTTGAACATTCGTAAATTTAAGAACAGAAAACTGAAAATACAACGAAAAAAAAAAAAAGAAAAAAAATTATTGAAAACGGATAAATAAATTACATAGCTGTGGTTTTCTCGTTAACAAACATTTCGGTAACAAAGGGCGCTGAAAAAGAAAACACAATGGTAGCCAGAAGGGCCACCGAAACAAAAATTTCCACTCAATATAAACCCGAGCAACAAACCGTGAGTGGAATATCCAAATTGCGCAACGCTAATATATTAAATCTATTGATAATATCAAAAACTAACAAAATCAAACGCGAAGGGTGCTTTATAATATTTACTATAAAAATGAATTTACCATTTACAAAGAATTAACAAAAAAAAAAAAATACAAAAAAAAAGAAAGGAAAGAACAAATAACTCCCGAAAATAAATAGAATACATATTAATTATGAACGCAACACTAATAAATACTAATTTATGCACCCATGTATAAAAATACGCAACACTAATAGCGAGGAAGTATGGGCAGCCATGGTCCAGGCTGCTGATGTGTGACCAACCATGTGCAGCTCCATAGCCGCAACAGGTGATTCTCAGGAACAGGACTATACTTCCACAGTCCCAGTGGAAGGATTTTGGGCATTACGTATTCGCAACACTACTTGCACAAACGCGAACATATTTCAACGCAACGCTAATTATGAAGAGGGGTAATCAAAAAAAAAAAACGCGGTAAGGGTAAACGCAACACTAATTCCTGAAATGAATTTAATAAAAAGCTATCTCTATCGGTACAAAAAGTTACTTTTAAAAGCTCCCGAGTGGTAAAAGTCGCAACGCTATACATTTAATAAGAAACAATAATTAAAAATTCCTAACAATAACAAAAAGGGGTAGCAAAAACAATCGCGATCATATAATTCGCAACACTAAAATCAAACGCGATCGTTACCTTCATCGCAACTCTAATTCAAACCGAAATCAACATTTGCTCGCAACTCTAATTCAAACCGAAATCAATATTTATTCGCAACTCTAATTAACATCGCGATTTCTGCTCTCCTCCGCAACTCTAATAAAAATCGCGAAATCTGGTCTCCTTCGCAACACTAATTCAAACCGTGATTTATTATTCGCAACGCTATTTACAAAAATCGCGATTTGCCCAAATCAGGATGATGGACCGATGTACATCGGCCAGTAAACAAACTACTACTACTACTACATACTATTAAATAAGAGCATAGTGACAAAATAGTAACAAGAATGATTCCCCATCCAAAGAATGGGGAATCATTCCTAGGCTGCCCTCTTCGTGACAGTTTGTCGGGCAGCCTCTTCTTCTCTCTTCAGGCGCCATGCCCGCTGAAACTTATATCTAGGCTCGAGATTCTCTAATCGGAAAAAAAAAAAAAAAATACGAATCGCGAAAGCTAAGCAAGACTCACATGGACAAGCAACAATCGGAGTGATCGTTGTTCGTGCACACGTGCAGAAACTCGAGCTCATACGTTCGTTTCGGACAACACCATCGCGATCACGACCGCGACGAAAATTTGAAAAAATCGATAGGTGAAGCTAGTGACGAATGGCAACCCCCAAACGTGCCAGCTTCACCGTCGACTATTCAAATTATATTTCCTGAAACAGGTTGTGCACGCGAAAACGCGCCTACCCGATTCAGAGACTGTGCCAACCTGCCCGGCCCTACCTACTTATAATTAACAGACACACCAGAAAGTATACTACCTACCTACCTAACCCTATATTTAAAAAATGGCAAAAGTCAGGCATTCCAACACACCACACTCCACGGTTCTCACACATACACCCGGGCGCAAAGAGCCTACACTACAGAAAGCGTCCCGGGACGCCCCCGACACCCGAGTGTGGACATACTACTTGCACACTCTAACAGTACGTACCATTTACTGAAATCGGCTGACGATGGCTAGGGACCTTTGCGTAAAGCGCGAGTATATCAATTCGCGGAAAAAAATTCAAAATCGCGAAAGTACGAAAATTAGTAACATTACCGCGTTTATATTGTTTATAATCCGTTGTATTTAATAGCGGATTATGTGCTACTATTGCCATTAATATACACGAATTTTCAAAATTCATAAATATTCGAAAAAGCGAGGGACCCGAATGTACGAACGACGTAATTCCACACCCTAACCACACACGCAATGTGGAAAATACGTCGTGCACGATACCCTAACTCATCGTCAGTCGCTAAAAAAATGATTAAGAGCTTATGTACTATGGTCATCATGCCCATTGCCAGTCACCCACCCAAGTAGCACCGGGGCACGTGAGTGAGATCCTGGCAATGAACACGGAAAGGGTTAAACCTGAAAATCCTGAACTAAAAACATGATTAGCTTATACAGTATTTATTTAACGGACTAACGTTCTTTCATCTGGTATTTGTTCAATTTATCTACAATGACTCTACTTTACGTTAGAAAATTAACTAATTATTGAAATTTTAATATTGAAAAAAAATATTGATAATGAACAAGGAATTTATTCGTGAAAGCAAAGACAAAGACTCGACGTAATGAAATAATTGACTCTAATTTAAAAATGAATAAAAATAATCTCAGATGATTTCTTCATCAAAGCAAATTTCCGAAAACACAAAAATAAGACTTCAAATTTATTGCTTTGATTCCAAAATCGACCTGTCGCGAAGTGTTTTCTTGCACATAATATTCAATACATTTTCCAACGAAAGAAAATGAATATATTTCAAATATTTAAATTATTCGACCAAAAAACAAAATATGGAATTCGCGTTTATTTATTAAAGCAACAATGATAAGATACATAATCATTGTTGCTGTGTCATAATTATAATTTTCGTAATAACGAAGTCGAAGGGCATTCGACTTCTGCATTACAAAATATTCATATATTTATTTCAATGATTACACTATAATGAACTAATTAACATTATTATAATTAACTATCCATATTTTTATTATTATTATTCAGAAACGCGATGTGCAAGAAAACCTATCCTGAACTAATAAATAAAATACACAAGACATTTTGTTGATACTCACGGGTATAATGAATACCCGCGGTCACTATGCTCTTTTCAAAAATTCTACGTAATACAACCAATCACTCGTGCCGATTTGGACCTTTCATCCTACGACATGATTGAGTGACCAGAGGAACCAAAATGCATGCGACTCACCAGTGATGCGGAGAACACTGCTGCAAGTGCTGATAACAAGCCATGAAGAAATCCGACATTGCGAAGACCGTCATCGTGATGGGTGTGATGAAGGTAGACTCACTGGATGCATGGATAAATGGCAGCTGCAAAAATCTGTAACAAAATATTGAATATTATTGTCTGTCCTTAAAGACATAATAACATTTGAAGAATTTTAAATAGTAAAAAATTGAAACTTTAATATAATAGTTTGAAATGTAGAGAGCTCTACATTTTTATTCTTTTTGCCTCATAATAAATAATTATAAAAACAAACAAAAAGGACTAAAATGAATTAATTTACAATGTACAAATATACTTACATTTATGGCTACCCGAGCATCGTTGAATCCTTTCCAGGCAAGCACTGATTTTAATACCGGTAACGAATATTTAGGAAAGAAGCATGGATAAAAAAAAAAAAAGAAAAATAAAAGATTATTAACGCGACCACTTAAATTTTGAACGACCAACAAACACTGACTCTATCTTCCCGTATGGCAATTATTATATTTTGCAAGAGCTACTGGGCTCTGAGAAGGAAACCTTATACTCGAAACGTAAACAAACACTGACTCTACCAACCGCCTTGCGCGCGGCCACAATGATTCCTGAAAGAAAAAAAAGTTAGTGGGGAGAGGGGAATGTGGGTGGAGAGTTCGACTCCCTGTCGAACGTTTGTTAGAAAAAACCACAGCTGTGTTTATAAAAACCTGACCGACCGTCGCCCGTTTCGTCGATGATAGATGTATTAGGCAGAACACGTATTTGAAATACCCACGAATAAATGGAAAATATCAAAAGCATCGTAATGTAATAAAACCGAAAGCAAGAAATTATACGAAATTGTTCATTAGTAGCCATTAAAATATGACTGCGCAATCGCACTGCGCAAGTAACCGTTTCTCGGTTCGCGTCGAAAATATTTCGTATCTGTAATTGCGACTCTTTCGTGAAAAAAATTAAAATTATTGTTCACGAGCAAATTATAACGACGTTACAAAATATTCACGACCGAAATGCAGTAAAATGTGTTATTTCAATTTCTTATTGATATATAACACATCTAAAGAATTTATTTCCGAACAAATTACCGATGATTCAATAAATGGAAGTACTCACAAACCTCTGGCTTCGTAATAAGTTCAATATTACCAAATTTTCACGACAGATGGCAGTTTCGAAGAGGAACCTTCATGGCGTACATGCTTCGTTCTCCAAAACGTTCATTGGTGGCCATATTTGATTCCCAATTACCTTCGTTGGCGGCCATCTTTGGTTTTAAAATTTGTCCGTTGGCGGCCATGTTTGCTTCTCAAATTCCTTCGTTGGCGTCTATTGCGTCATACTTGATTCTCGCAATAAATTAATGATCTGCACAAAGAAAAATACAAAAATTAAAACAAATATATAAAACAGTAACTAATTATGATAAAATTAAGCAATCATATATATATTTAAGCTACTAGTCAACGATCAAATTATGAAACCAGAAAAGGTGTAAAAGATAGATAAATTTGATATAATAATGTTTAAAAAGTTAATAAACAAGCACATATTAATCGAACAAAGTAAACAGTGCTGTATGAATGATAAGAGAAAAGAAATTAACATACTATCCAATAGATAAGCGGCGGTTAGTTACATCCGTACAATGTGACACGTCCGGTCGCGACAAGTTTCCTTAGTAGACTAATCCCACCGCGCAGTCGTTTCCGCTAGACGGTTCGCTGATACGTCGCGAGGCAGCTCCCCCTTCCACTTTTAATGCGCGGCGGACCGTAAAATTCGCCGAATACAATAAGTAGAGCCGCGGGCTATCGCTTGGCCATAACAATATTGCCTAGCGAAACATTTCTTGGAACACTTGGCGTAGCAGGCACTGGCTAGTTCGAGCTGGATTAAGAGGAAAAATCAAAACATTGAAACCATGTTATGCCTTTGAAACTCACCAGCATGGTTCGTCGTCTGCCTATGCTCGAAAGCTTTCAAATTTCTGGGCCCGCCACGCATTGGGAGTGTAATGAGACGCTGCCTCGAGTCCAACCGACGAACAGTCTAGCAGAAACGACGCGTCGCGACGCCGTGATTGGGTTGTGCGAGAGCGCGAAACGGATCAGCCCACGCTGCCTTGTACAAGCATATGAACATGGATATGTGGGAGCGTAAACTGTTCATGTGTTGAGCGGCGCAAGGCGTGTGGCGCGAAGCACGAAGAGCGTGGCGTCTGGCACGAGGCTTGAGGCGCGAGGCGCGAGGATTTTTCTAGAACCTTCGGTCACGTGATGACCTGACAAAAGAAATCGTCGCCACAGTCTGTCGAGGTTCGTCGGTCCATAAAGGAACATTGCAATCCTGCGTCTATTTATTTCTATACCTTCATCATATATTGCAATACATTATTTAACTATCACGATACTTTCATCATATTGCCATTTTTCGCAAATACTTATTATCGGTTTTAGATTCTAGATTTCGATAGACGATTTCGATATTTAGTTTATTTAGCTTACAAAAGATAGTTTTCTATTATATCCAATTTTCTCTGATTTTGACGTGACACGTACGAAATGAGGCGGCAGGACGCCGTATGGTACAATGGTAATACGTAATTACCTGATATCGATTCTAGATTCAAAATTTCGACAGTGAATTGTGATATTTAGTTGACACAGCTCTGAAAAAGCACTTTTTTTAATAGCTGCCCACATTTTTCGTCTATTTTGACTTTCCACGTGTGAAATGAAGCGGCGGGTTGCCGTATGGTATAATAATAATGCGTAGTTACCTAATATCGTTTCTAGATTAAAAATTTCGGCAGTGAATTGTGATATTTAGTTGCTATTGCTTCGAAAAAGCACTTTTTTAAATAGTTGTCCAAATGTTTCTTCAGGCACTGGCTAGTTCGAGCTGGATAAATAGGAAAAATCAAAACATTGAAACCATGTTATGCCTTTGAAACTCACCAGCATGGTTCGTCGTCTGCCTATGCTCGTAAGCTTTCAAATTTCTGAGCCCGCCACACATTGGAAATGTAATGAGACGCTGCCTCGAGTCCAACCGACGAACAGTCTAGCAGAAATGACGCGTCGCGACGCTGCGATTGGGTGGTGCGAGAGCGCGAAACGGATCAGCCATGCTGCCTTGTACAAGCATATGAACATGGATATGCGGGAGCGTAAACTGTTCATGTGTTGAGCGGCGGAAGGCGTGTGGCGCGAAGCACGAAGCGCGTGGCGTCTGTCGCGAGGCTTGAGGCGCGAGGCGCGAGGATTTTTCTAGAACCTTCGGTCACGTGATGACCTGACAAAAGAAATCGACACCACAGTCAGTCGAGGTTCGTCGGTCCATAAAGGAACATTGCAATCCTGCGTCTATTTATTTCTATACCTTCATCATATATTGCAATACATTATTTAACTATCACGATACTTTCATCACATTGCCATTTTTCGCAAATACTTATTATTGGTTTTAGATTCTAGATTTCGATAGACGATTTCGATATTCAGTTTATATAGCTTAGAAAAGATAGTTTTCTATTATATCCAATTTTCTCTGATTTTGACGTGACACGTACGAAATGAGGCGGCAGGACGCCGTATGGTACAATGGTAATACGTAATTACCTGATATCGATTCTAGATTCAAAATTTCGACAGTGAATTGTGATATTTAGTTGACACAGCTCTGAAAAAGCACTTTTTTTAATAGCTGCCCACATTTTTCGTCTATTTTGACTTTCCACGTGTGAAATGAAGCGGCGGGTTGCCGTATGGTATAATAATAATGCGTAGTTACCTAATATCGTTTCTAGATTAAAAATTTCGGCAGTGAATTGTGATATTTAGTTGCTAAGATATCGTTTTTAAATTAAAAATTTCGACAGTGAATTGTGATATTTAGTTGACACAGCTTTGAAAAAGCACTTTTTTAAATAGTTGCCCATGGTTTTCGTCTATTTTGACATTCCACGTGTGAAATGAAGCAACGAGTGTGCGTATGGTATAGTAATAATGCGTAGTTACCTGATATCGATTCTAGATTCAAAGTTTCGACAGTGAATTGTGATATTTAGTTGACACAGCATCGAAAAAGCAGTTTTTTAAATAGTTGTCCAAGGTTTTCGTCTATTTTGACATTCTACGTGTGAAATGAAGCGACGGGTGTGCGTATGGTATAATAATAATGCGTAGTTACCTAATATCGTTTCTAGATTAAAAATTTCGACAGTGAATTGTGATATTTAGTTACTATTGCTTCGAAAAAGCACTTTTTTAAATAGTTGTCCAAATGTTTCTTCTATTTTGACATTCTACGTGTGAAATGAAGCGGCGGGTAGCCGTATGGTACAATAGTAATGCGTAGTTACCTGATATCAATTCTAAATTAAAAATTTCGACAGTGAAATGTGATATTTAGTTGACACAGCATCGAAAAAGCAGTTTTTTAAATAGTTGTCCAAGGTTTTCGTCTATTTTGACATTCTACGTGTGAAATGAAGCGACGGGTGTGCGTGTGGTATAATAATAATGCGTAGTTACCTAATATCGTTTCTAGATTAAAAATTTCGACAGTGAATTGTGATATTTAGTTACTATTGCTTCGAAAAAGCACTTTTTTAAATAGTTGTCCAAATGTTTCTTCTATTTTGACATTCTACGTGTGAAATAAAGCGACGGGTGCTCGTACGGTATAATAGTAATGCGTAGTTATGTGATATCGATTCTAGATTAAAAATTTCGGTAGTGAATTGTGATATTTATTTGACACAGCATCGAAAAAGTAGTTTTTTTAATAGTTGTCTAAATTTTTCTTCTATTTTGACATTCCAAGTGTGAAATAAAGCGACGGGTGTTCGTATGGTATAATAGTAATGCGTAGTTATCTGAAATCGATTCTAGATTAAAAATTTCGACAGTGAATTGTGATATTTAGTTAACATAGTTTTAAAAAGGTCGTTTTTTAATACTTATCTCAATTTTTCTTCGATGTTGACATGCCACATGCGAAGTAAGGCGACTGGTGCCTATATGATATAATAATACTGCGTAATTACGTAATATCGATTTTAAATTCGAGATTTTGATTGTCGATTAGTATATTTAGTTTACATAGCTAAAAAAGGCAATTTTCTAGTAGCCTTTCAAAATTTTCTTCGGTTTTGATATGTTGTGCGGGAAATAAAGTGGCGAGGGTTCAAATCATATAAAGATTCTGCGTAGTTAGATAATTTCGATTGTAGATTCTATATTTCGACTGTTAATTGCGATATTTAGTTTACATAGCTTGGAAAAGACAGTATTTTAATAGTTCTCCCAATTTTTGTTCCATTTTGACGTGCTATGGTGCGAAGTAATGTGACGGTAAGGCATATTGTATAAAGCTACTACTGAGTTATCTATTATCGATTATGGATTCCATATTTCGATTGTTGATTACGATATTCAGATATCGTAGGTTTGAAGAAGAAGTTTCCTCAATTTTTTCGTTCCTTTTTAATATTACTCTGCGATAAAACAAGTATTTCTTTATTAAAATATTGACAAACATTATGAATTAAAACACGATCATTTCGTTTCACATTTTCATAATCTCCTGGATTTTCTTGTCACTCGACCCCAGCATGAGTTACCCCTGGCATTCGTACATACTCCGCTTCAAGAGGTAATCGTATGGATAGATGCTCCTGAACTGATCGAACAGTACTTCAGAACCCGTCGAGTCTGAATGGAATTTCAAAATCTATACACTGCCGAAGAAACTAAAGATACCTCTCATTTAATCCATTATTCTACCTCGACGAACTTTTCTAGGAAACGTTTGCAACATTTGGAAAAGGGAAAACGCGAATTCGATAATGTCTGTAAAATTCTCGTCCGTGATCCACGACTCGCTCTTCGTTTCTTTAACAATATCCCACATACTAGCAGTCACTGACAGAACGATTGTTACGCAATAGTGAATCAGCAAATACGCCTTCACGACGAATTCTTATCGTTGGAAACGAAACATTCCTGTTGCTTAATTCATTACACGCGCAACTTGATCGCGATGTTTCGCAAACAAACGCTGGTCTTTTCGCGAGGAACGGAAGCTTTCCGTTTAATCCCTCGATCGCCAGTTTCCCGTGTAGTTCAGTGTCGTTATATTCCTTTTTTCATCAAGATCTCTGTGTCAACGTAGGACAAGTGTATCCAGCCGGAGTGTCACGCTCTGCCTGGGCCTGCTCTCAGGCTGCTGGGAATACGATTCGACGTAGAGGGTGGCGCAAATATATACACAGGCTGCCGAACACGGCTATACGTGCAATTTAAGTACTCCAGTGTACACAAACGTAAATGTTGAGGGTGCAATTTGACGGCAGATAAGGGCAGCGATAAAGAATTCCAAGCAAACAGAATTACAGCTTGCAGTTGACACAAAACGCGTAATTACTGGCGAGTTACAGGGCTGTATTTATGGTTTCGTTGCTACTTAATTGACGACACCTTGAAACATTAATCGATGACTCGTACGAGAGATGATGGAAGAAAATGACATTACGTACTCGTCACGAGGAACACACGTTACTTATCGTTCGTCGCTACATCCACTTCTTTTACTCGTCACGCATAGTAAACATGTGATTACGTCCGATGTTTTAGAACGAGACTGAAAAATTCAGACCTTCGTAAATGATTTAAACGTTCTCGAATCAAATCAGCTATTTTCAACTTTCCTCGTTTCGTGACACGTGTAAATTCATGAAGTAGTTAATTATCGATCGTTAGAAGAAGTATGACACCACATGGAACGATTGTGTCACCCAACTGATTGAAACTCGAAAATCGGTACGTACAGCAATACGCAATGACTGCAATACAGCTTATCTAGTCGGCGAGGCATGAACTCTTGTCGATAACATGCTCGTTATTCTCATGGTAAACATTATTCAAACGTTGAGCAGCTCGATTAGTTTCTCTAGAAATTTTATGCGCAACGTCACAGGGCAAAACCTCGTGCGGGAAGGCATTATACGTATTTCGTTCGCTGTGTCCGCGGTTAAACGCACCATCTCCCTCTCGTATGCGTGCTGTTACGTGACATTTTTAATTAAGTTCCGCGTTAATCAGCAGTTCGCGCAACCTTCACGCACGGTGCTATTACGGAGCATAAAAGTTCAAGGATAGCTAACAATTTGCTTGAGATAACGCGAGACCAGCATTTCAATAATGAGCGTCTTTGGTTCGTCGATGAAATATGTCGTCCGTAATGCTACAGGTAGTTCTTTAATGAATATATTCTTGCAATAAAAAGAGAAGCGTCAAGTGGTAGTAACGGTAATAAATAATAGTTATTTTTCATCCGCGATTTGTTTCTCTGTGTAATCCAGGGAAACGATTCTTTTCGCGAGTCGGGTTTGTCGGTTTGGGCAACATGGGCGGCCACATGGCGAGGAGTATTTTAAGAAAGGTAATTACACGTACGATGAATTATCCAGACTGTTCCAGATTAAGAACGAGGTATATCGATTTCCACAGGGTCACAAACTGGTCGTTTTCGATGTCAACGAATCGGCTGTGTCGAATTTGGCGGAGGTAGGCGCTGACAGAGCCTCGAGCCCTGCTGAGGTGGCAGAAGACGTCGAAGTGGTCGTTTCGATGTTACCGTCTAATCAACACGTTCTGGACGTTTACAATATGAATAATGGTCTATTAAGGTAATGAAGTAGCCACCGTGTTTGTTAAGCGTCATCGAACACTACCAACCACGCTATCTTTCGAGACAAGGCGCTGAAGCCTCCTTTGTTCACTCGCAGTTCGGCCAAGAGGAACACTCTCCTAATCGATAGCAGCACGATAGATCCGTTTGTGTCTCAAACTTTAGGAAAAAGTGCTGCGACGTCTGGGGTCAGTTTTTTAGACTGTCCAGTGTCCGGAGGTAACGATGCTGTATATTGTTATTGAAAGAAATGTTTCGCAATTTTGCTACATCGTCGAATCTTAATTTCATTAGGTGTGAATGCAGCTAAAGATGGCACCTTAACGTTCATGGTGGGAGGTTCGAAGGAAAATTTCGAGCTTGCCAAGCCTATTCTAAAGTCTATGGGCTCCAGAGTAATCCATTGCGGAGACGTAGGGATGGGTCAGGCAGCTAAACTGTGCAACAACATGCTATTGGCTGTTAGCATGATCGGTACTGCCGAAGCTTTTAACCTGGGACAAAGGTAATATACAGAGTATTTAATATACGATACGGTATAAATGTAACCATTTTATTGAGCTTATAGTGTCCCAGACTAGGTCTAGATCCTAAATTGTTAGCTGACGTTGTGAACTCGAGTACCGGTAGGTGTTGGTCTTCCGAATTGTACAATCCTGTTCCAGATATCCTCGATAATGTTCCAAGCTCGAAAAACTATGAGGTATTTAATTATATTTTTTTTTTTATCGTAATCTATGAGATTTGATTGATTAGCGGGTTTAATGGATTTATTTTTAGGGCGGTTTTGGAGTGAGCTTAATGGCCAAAGATTTGGGACTGGTGCAATCTGCCGCGACGAAGGTAGAAGCAACTATTCCTTTAGGTTCTCTGGCTCATCAAATTTATAGGGCCATTATCGCTCATGGGTCTGCAAAGAAAGACTTCAGTTTCGTTTATCAGTTCCTCAAAGGGCAAAAATAATATTAATTATAAAAGTTTTATAACTTTTGCGATGTAACTATTTACACTGCCATTGTGTGATATGTTTCAATAAACGAATATAATTTTTTATACATAACGAGTCACGTTTCAGGCATTATAGGGGATATTTTTTATTTTAAATTTTAAAAGAATTTAGTGACTGGATAGAGTGCGCTACAAGACGGAACGATCGTGAAGTGTCGGTAACAAATTAAAAACACTAAATTAAATAATAAAGGTTAACGTTATTTACGTTGCGGAATATAATTACATAGAGGATAAAGTATGAGACAAAAACGAATTGTTTTAGTGTGGTTTTTACATATATCTCAGTTTTCTACTTTATCGGCTTTGTCACGCTGATATTTATGTACGTTGTATTTTAAGGTTATCTGTATTTATGGTACAAACAACGATAATAGCGTTAAAATTGGCGTATGTATTCCTTAACTACTTATATCCAATTTTAGCTGTGCGAAAATTAAATTACTGATAGACGTAAATAGCACACATATGTTATATTGATTAGCGTGGTATGTCAAACCTTTTAATGGTTTAAAAATTTTCCAGGTGAGATAAACGTACCAATTATAGTACTATCTTAATACTAATTATAGCTCTATCTCAACTATAATTCTGTTCCAAGGATACAATTTAAGGTTAAAAAATGTATTATCGAAGAATAATTCTAAATTATCGAGGTATCTTTTACTCGTTCTACTTTACCGACGCATTGTACGAAATATAGCTACATTTCGATCAATATTTCAATTAATATCGCGAAGGAAAAATTAGCACGTCGTTTGTCATAAATTAAAAACTTCGTATGGATAATTTATCGAGGAAAAAAATTCGAAAAAATTTGATAAATATATACGCTTGGTTGCTCGTCTGACTAGCGTAGTATACCACCATTACTGTCACTCAAGGAGTTTTTGTGGCTAGACGAGGACGAGAGGGCAGTGCAGTTTGGTGCGGCTCTGTGGCACCCGTGCAGTTCGAGGTTTTCTGCTGGCGTGCATTTTCTTCATCGTGGCGGTTGTCTTGGAGAAAACTCGTAAACAATTTTACATCGTAAACGTGCTTGGCCGTCGATTTTCCGCGACCGTTTCGATACAAAAGACCACGCGGATGTGTCGTTAGTGTTACACGTGTTCTTTACGTTCGCGCAGTGTTTCGTGAAGACAAGAGGCCAAGATACATACGTACGCGGAACTGCGGCTGAGAGGGAGGGAAACGCCCGCTGCGAGAAAACGGTCTACCCGATCGAGGAGCTCAAGTGCCTCGACAAGGTATGTTTCTGTGTTTGTCTGCTGAATTTTAGAAGGTCTCTCTACGTTCTCTCTCGCACGTATATAGTACCGAACGTTTCAATCAAACGTATTCTGTCATAAAATTCGAATACAGTACGAAACGTACCTTTATTTGATATAATAGAATAAGCTTCGAGACAAATTATCGGTTTACTATTGGTCGTACGACGCAAATGACTTTATTCCGTCTTGTTAAGGTTTCTCAACAAGATTTACGATTTTCGCGAGGTGCGATTATTCGCAACGAGAGTTCGCGCGTGTGTCCGACTACGTAAAGCGATCTTTTGTTTCGCGCTTACGAAATTGCAATCTCTCTTTTTAACCGGAGATAAGATTTTTCGCGTAGACAACGTCTTATCTGGACTATCGTCTCCGGAGACTCATCGCGAGGTACTTCGTACTCTCTGCGTCTCGAAAGCGTTCTGCTCTCGGTACGTATCCTCAAGAATGGTCCCGCTGTGAACGGATAGCGTGTGGAATAGCTTGGAACTTTTTGCAACAGATCGTAGGATGTACCGTTCTCGTTTAGTTCCGCTTACCGAGGCGTGCTGTTCCATTCGGCATAATTGTCTGTCGTTCCGTCCGTCCGAGCCACCGTATATACAACATATTCTCTGTTCTCTGTCCGACTGAAACAACGCTTTTCCGTCGTAGGCGCCGCTTCTTCCATAACCCGTCATCCATCGTCCTTCCTTTTCGTCGAAAGCATCCGCTGACTCGCGTTTCCTAACGAGAATCCGCGGTTAATCGGGACGCGCGTAATCGTTTTCTACGGAACGCGAAGCGGGCGTAAATTCGTCTGTTTCCAACGGATATTTCAGTCTCGCGTGCGAGATGACGCGTCGGTGGACTGTTTAACCAATTCGTAGCGTGGCAATGTCCTTAACACCGGCTATTGCGACGGAAGTTGGATCACGGCGGAGGCTCGTGGCGCGCGATGTGCCATAGAAAACTGCACGTGCCGTGTTCGTTACTATCGACGTGGTAACCGATGCCTGTGCGTGGGCACTCGTCAGGTACGCTGGATTTTATTGCACGTGTAATTACTACCAGGCCTCTCTCTGCTCGTGCGCTAAATTTGCGGGATAACTGAACGTATCGCGACTTCCCGTCGCCTAATCGTCCCCAATAAGATTATAGACGTAGAAACACGTAGCGGTTACGATTTATTTAACTCACGGGGCCGCGTTAACGAGTCTTAAATCGCGTGGGCGGCACTCGGCGGCGGAAAACAAACCGGAGGCCGGCAGAAGGAGCCTCCTAAATTTGGACGTATCGAGATACGCCATCTGCACGTTGGTTTTCTAAATTTTCCTCCAGCGTCCTTCGCGTATACTCGCCTTCTGTGGGTCACGGCTAAATTCGTCACGCATTGCTCTTTCTAAACGTCGAACACCTGCGTGCCTTACGTTTTAACGCGAATGGTAATCACTTGGTATGGAGTTGGAAAGATTCGCTTCTCTGGCGTTTGGAATACGATGGAAAAAGCAAGGATCGCGCGATTAACCTTCGATCGGTGGAACAGGAGCAGCAGAGGGAACGATTTCGTTCGAATCCGGACGAACGAAGGCAAACCACTAGAATCGGATCTACCCGCGAATAATTATTTCTTTGTAAGATTATAGTCCGTTACCGCGCTCGCTGATTTTTCCTCTCTCCGCGTGCGCGCGCGCGCGTATCTCGCCTTCTCGTTACTCGCAGTCTGCACGCTCTTGTGAATGGCGTGTATAGAAGCACTTTCTCTCTCTCTCTTCTTCTCTCCTCCTGTTTCCTCCTTCCTTCTTTATCTCTACCCGGCGGTCTTCGTCCGTGAAGAAACCTCGAGCCACGGAGGACAAGGCGCGCGCGCGCGGATCAAAGCGTGCAGCGAGAGCGTTGCGCAGTGGACGAAGACGAATTAAAGCGCACGAAGGACAATTAACGCGCGGCGCGTTGCGCTAATCGAGTCAAAATTTTTAATTGCGCGCCTGTCTAGACGAACCTTATTTTTCCTTTCAACTCCACGTAATGGGGAAATCGTCAAGCGCTATCGGACAAACGGAAATGGCGTCGCGATTTTCTCGCCGGGGCGATTCCAGTGCCGCCTGTCGCGCCCTATTCGCTGTTCAAAATTCGCGCCATACGGCGGGACGTCGATAGAGGGAGCGAGAGCATCGGGTGAGGACAGGGCATGCGCACGTTTGCGTACTCGTAATCCGTCCACGCAGAATTTTCTATCGCGTGTCGGTGCGTTTGCGTAGGCACGTGTACCGCGAATGCGTAATATTACAGTGGAAACGAAGAAAAGAGAATAGGAAAGAGCGGCGGAAAGGTTGGAATGGCGACGGAATATAAAGATCGAAGGTTTCTCGTTGTAAATTCGAAACGACAAAGCGTTGGAACGATCTCGTTTGTATCGGACATTTTTCCATCTCGGCCGATAGATCATTCTTTATTCCGCGCATACGTTACACGGGGTTTTTTCGTCGCAACGGATACTTTCACTGGGCTCGAAGCGCGTTCACAGTGTTTGTTCTATTTTTGCGCGTTCGATCGCACCGGCGACGGTGCAGCGCCGGATTCGAATAGTGTCTTGTTTCAATTTACACGACCCGCATGTGCGTACGGCCAGACGTACGCATCCTGGTGTAGCCGCAATTAATCCACGTCCCATTAACCAAAGAGCAACCGCTCGTTGCTTTTTTCACCACCCTCACTATTGTCCATCCTCCATTTTCCATCTCTTTCCATTACCAACACGCGCTGCGATCGACTTAAGGCGTGGTCCGCAACGCACAGTTCCACGGAAACTCACGGAGGATTATTATTCCCTCGAATGTCTCCATTTTCATTTCTCCCAATTTTTCAATTTCAACTTCTCAATTTCCAAATCCTCCGATCTTTTGGATTTCCAGTCCTTCCAATCTTTTCAATCTTTTAATTTTGATCGCAGTTCCGCAATACTTGAATTCTCAAAATTTCGAATCTTCGAATTTGTTAATTTTTAACTTGCGAATTTTCGAGCTATTGTACTTTCGGATTTGCAAATTCCAAAATTTGCAATACTTTGAAATGTCCCTATATTCAAGTAGCATTGCGAACGATTCGGAATTGCAAGTTCACTCGAACAGGATCGTCCTAGTATACCATCCTATGGCGCGGAGTAAAACTCGTATCACCGAATTCGAAGCGGAAAAAGAATCGGCTGCGAATTGGAAAGTAGACTCATCGTTGTGCTATCGCTACTCGCCACGCGATCCCGAGGAATAACGTAGTTGGGTGAAATTGTAATCGAATTCCAGGCTGAGGCTACTCGTTGCGTGGGTCTGCTACACGATTGCAACAGGTGGGAGTCATTCCCAACCTGTTGCGCCTACATCGCTTCAAAAATACGTCGATCCGAGCCGAGCGAACGTACGTTTGCGCTCCGCTCGAGAATCGAGGCACAAATATTTACGCGGATGTCTCCCAGACGCCGTGGATCAAGAGTCTTTTCCATCCTCGGGGATATCCTTAACCAACGCGTCTCGAGCACAGGCACCGGTGAAAAAGTCGCGCCGATAGATCACGCGATCGATAATACTTAATCGGGCAAGTATTGTCAATTAGGCAAGATCGATATTACGCGTTAAGTCTCGAAAGACTCGTTTGACCGGGTTCGATGATCTAAAACTAGTACCTCTGATCGTGGAAAGTTGCGTTTTCGTGTAAGTACGATTTTTAAGTCCCATTTCGAATTTTAGGAAATTTATCTCCGTTCGATAAAGCGTATTGCTCGAGATAATGGTACGACCCGAGACGACAGTATGATTTAACGCTAGAACCATAGACCTGTGATTGAGAGGTAGAGAAATGGAGGGAAAAAATAGAGAAAGCAGGTAGCAGGAGTGCGAATAGTAGACAGAGTGGAGGGATGTGTGTGATTCAAATTGTAAGCCAAATCCATTTCTGGGCCAAAGGGCCGAAATAAACAATTATGTATAATAAGTCTTACAGATACTAAGATATACACACGGTATTATATATACAATAAATTACAGGTAACCCTCCTATAACACGGTACATAGGTTCCTAGAAAATACCGTGTTCTGTGAAACCGTGTTGTACGAGACCCAGTGCCAGTAAAAAAGGTTACGTTTCGAAAAGTTATTACAAACAAATTTTTGTTTTAATTCTACATAAAGAACTTAATTTTTATTGAAAATATAAATGTATGTACGACACAAAACAAAAGAAATTCATAAATATTGTTTTAATTTAACGCAACTTTAATTTAATAAATTTCTTCGTCGTCACTGCTTATGTAGAAGTACAGTGTTGTACAAAGGATTTTGCAATTTTCTTATCGTGTTATAGTGAAACCGTGTTATAGGATACCGAGTTGTAGGGGGGCTACCTGTATTATGTAAATTCGATATTGTGTACACCCAATTCTGTTTTTACACGAACTTCTTTCACACGATTTTGATTTAACACGAATTAGGAAAAAAATTGAATTCTCTTTTTCCACGACTTATTTTGATTTAACACGACCGACCGAAATTTTTGGTTTAGCCAAAACACAAACACAAAGATTAATTACCGAATTCGTTCTTAAATCCACTGAAACATCGGCACCACAGGAGGCTAGTTCTAATTTTGTTCAAGAGATTACAGAAAGAATTTCACCAATGGAGCACGAAGACGATAACCAAAACATTTCTAGTGATAGCAGTAATATTGCAGTATTACGCAAACGTATGCGTTTATTGTCAGAAAGTGGCAACGCATAAAATCTTTTTACGTGTAATTCATATTATCTTGCTTAATTTTTGTGTTCGTGAATTAGCGACATGTTTCTTTCCTTTTCAAATGATAATTTACTTTGTACGATCCATGTGCAATCTTTATGAAATAAAATGTTTAAGATCCTAACGTGAAAACTCATGGTTGATTACATTATTTTTGCTGATTTCTTGGAACTGGAACCAATCTTCTATTTTTCCATAGATGCAATATATTTTTTTGCACGAATTTTCTTTACACCTATTCTGCGGGAACGTATCTATCGTGTAAAAACAGAATTAGGTGTATATCACTTACATAATGTATTATATAATATATAACACATATTTTCGACCATAGACCTGTGATTTACGTCTAAATGGAACACAGACACGCGACTCTGATCGAAATTGCGCGATGAGAATTAAAGAAGCACACACGACCGTGCTTCTACATCGTAGAAGTCATCAGAGATTCTGTGAAGCACGCTTGTATCTACGTATTTCCACCGATTCCAAGAAACGAAAGATCGGGAAGTTAATGGCGGAACGTTGCATTTTCGCGCGATATTCAAATTTCGCTCGAGTTTTACGGAATTTATCCGCGCTCGATGAAGCGCGTCTCGCGAGAATAATGGAACCCGAGACAACGGCATGGGAGCCTGACGCGAATTTCAGAAGAATAAGCCTTTTACTTTCCTGGATGCCCGGTTTCAGCCGTTAGAAATTTCTGTTATGCCAGCGATGCGACACGGCATCCGGTTGTTTCCCACTGGCTGTTGCGAAAACGCGAATAATTATTCTACGTGCGCCGGTAACATCTACTAGACACCTTTTACTAGGAAAAAATGGTGGCCTCTTCGTCGCATCGAATAACTTATCACCGCAAACCTACATCCCCGTAAACGCCGGTGTAAAGCAGCAAACCGTTTCCTGTATCAGCCGAGGAAAAAGTGCCCCCGATGAAACTTCCAACTCCAACGCCAGTTTCTACTTTCCACTTCGCATTTTTATTCCTTGCAGGCCAACATCCTTGCCATTTACGAGCGGAACCGAGCAAATCAAGTACGAAGGTTGCAACCGTTCAAATTCCACCGCGAATTACGCCGATGTCTCTTTTCGTTCACGAATATTTCGCTTGGTTCAAAATTGGCATAGCATTATCGGTGCAAAGTACCGATCATTTCCGTCTTCTCTTCAAGTGGTACAACGTTTAATCGAGTAACGCATCGACCATTTTTACGTATAGCGTTTCCTTTTGTCGTGGACCACTGGATAATTCCAATTAATACGTATGAAATATAAAATATCGCTTTCTATCGATGAACAGAACATCACCTATTGCGAAAATTCGACGATACTCGCAGACAATCCTAGCGAGATCCCGAAGGAGAAAGCCTGGAGGAATTTAAAGGCGTGTTTCCAAATGTCGTGCTTTGTATCCTTTATTTCGGTACCAATCAAATAGCTGTCGAGAAATTTTCCGTTTCCTAGATTCAGCGATAACTAATCTGCCTAGGCTTGTTTTACTCACAGAGAAACCTCTCTAGTAATACGTCAGCGGCCGTTAATGTGTTAATATCGGCTAATTAGAATAGAAACGTATAGCATATTCGTTCTCACCAAACCGCTTTTAATTCTAATTATACCTATACGTTCTATTGAATACTGAACTCGTCATAAACGGGGAGAAATATCGAGAAATCAATTATGGGAGATATACCAGAAGAAGAATCACGATGCATAGTAGTCACGATGCGAGTATAGGAGGAGGTGAATAGTTTGGTTTCGGTATTAATGGTGGGACAACGCAAATACGAGTATACTTGGAATACCTGTATCATTAGATACTTAACGGGTTACAGAGGTGATCCAGGATCATTGAAATATCTAAAAATCAATTATATACGATATGCCAGAAGAAAAATCATGAAACGAAGCGACCAAAGCTTTACCATCAAATACTACAGTTTTAATAATAGAAATTTACCAAAATGGCCGATTCTTTACGCGTATTTATTAGGTATTAAGTACTAGGTATATATTGGGTATATGCAAGATTTATAATCGGAGGTGGATAATTTCGTCACGGTATTAATGGCAACACAATTACTCGGCAGTATACTTGGAATACCTGTAGCATTTACTATTTAACGGGTTACAGAGGTGAGCCAGGATCATTGAAATATCTAAAAATATATATGTCAGAAGAAAAATCATGAAGCGAAGCAACCAAAGTGTTACTATCGAATACAACAGTATTAATAAAAAGTTCACCAAAATGGCCGATTCTTTATACGTATTAGATATCAGGTGTTAAGTATATACATGGCTCGTAATCAGAGGTAGGTAGTTACCTCTTGCTGTTAATGGCGAGACAATACGAGTACCCGCGAGTATACCTGGAATACCTGTACCACTTGCTATTTAACGGGTTACAAGGGTGATCCAGGATCATTGAAATATTCAGAAATCAATTATACGCGATATGCCAGAAGAAAAATCATGAAGCGAAGCAACCAAAGTGTTACTATCGAATACAACATTATTAATAAAAAGTTCACCAAAATGGCCGATTCTTTACGCGTATTAGATATCAGATACTAGGTACATGCACGACTCATAATCGGAGATGGATAGTTTCCTCTCGCTATTAATGGCGAGACAACACGAGTACCCGCGAGTATACTTGGAATACCTGTACCACATGCTATTTAACAGTTTACAAAGATGAGCCAAGATCATTGAAACATCTAAAAATCAATTATACGCGATATGCCAGAAGAAAAATCGCGAAACGAAGCGACCAAAGCGTTTTAGTAAAAAGTTCACCAAAATGGCCGACTCTTTACGCGTATTAGATACGTGCACAGCTCATAATCAGAGGTAGATAGTTTCCTCTCGCTGTTAATGGCGAGACAACACGAGTACCCGCGATATACTCGGAATACCTGTACCGCTTGATATTTAACGGGTTACAGAGGTGAGCCAGGATCATTCGGCTGTCATTGTCCGCGGAGGAGCGATTCGGCCGCGTGCACTTTCACTTTCGACGTCGAAGAGCCGCGATTCGATTCTCGGCTTCGACCTGGCCGATCTAATTTCGCCGGCCGCGCTTTCTTCCCGCCGAGGGAAACGTCCTTACGCGGAACAACCACGCTGGTTATTCAACCTGCGCGATTACGCGGCCGATTGTTACCATCCTTGCTTCCGTTCCTTCTAATTGTGTAACACGCCAGCGATGGCTGCCCGTACGAAAGGGAAATGCCTGGAATTCCGACTACGCCAGTGCTCACGGGGAAAGGTTGATCGCGTTTGATCGATCGCCGCTATCGATTCCGATACTCGCTCCATGATCGTCGGAGATTATCGACACTCGGATTAGAGTATAGGTGACTCGGAAATAGTGCGTTCATAATCGCTGCAGGTTAATCGGGGAGGGGGTAGAAAGGGTTCCGCGCTGATTTGGGTACGTCTGCACTCGTGAAAGTGCAGGTTAGAGTCGAGGGACAAATCGAGTACAAAGTCGATACGATAATCGATCACGTATAGCGGAGAATGGTCCCATATTTCCATTCTTCGGTCCTATTTTCCAAATTTTTTAACCCCCCCTGCAGCTGAAGAAATTTTTATCCAGTTCGTTCACAGCGTGGGCTAGTCGACCAACTGGGATGAGAATGGGTTAACCCTTTGCACTCGAGAGGCGCCTCTCAGTCACCATTTAATCAGATTCTAAAGATCGATGTTAATTAATATATCAAATTCAAAATTACAATGCGTGCAATGTCGAAGTAAAATAATTCTACGTCTTAATTTGCATGTGATTTCTTATTTGCCATTTTAAAAATATCCTCGACTTTATGACAGAAAATCTTCGAATTACTATTTTTCTGTAACGAAAACATCGTCGAGTGCAAAGGGTTAATCAGCGTGGTCGAATGAAACGTGAAATATCGCGAAGCTCGATGACCATATTTGATCCTGAACAACGTTCACGGCGATCGCGAGCAAAATATGTTGCGAAACAAGGGCCGGCTGTTGCACGAGCGAAAAACATTCCAAAAACGAGTGAAAGTGCAGCGTGCGTAAAAACGTTACCATCGAGTTTTATCCTGCCGTTTGTGAATATCGGCGGCATAATTCGAACCGTAATGCGAACCTCGTAATTGAGTAATCCTGTTAAAAGCGCTGGCTGTGTCGTAGATCTCGCGAGATCTCGCGGAGATCTCGACTGCAAATTCCATTATTCTAACTACGATAATTTCGCAAAGGAGTTCGTGAAATTATTTCTCCTTCGAAGACAGGACGAAACGATTACGCGGATAGCAAGCATCATCGTTCCACCTACCGATCTCTAAATCTTTGCCTAATCTTCGTCTAATAAAAGGCCCATCTCTTCGTTGGCGTGTGTTACGCAATTTCCCGTAACTTTCGAGATAGATTCCGATGCCGGGATAACGTCGTCATCGGATAAAGTCGTCACGACCAGTTACCCACCGGTTTTCGAGGAATCTGCAAAAAGTCGAGCGATCGTGACGGCGACGAATCGAACGACCGGATTTTTCCCGCGATCCACGGAGCTAACTGTTCACCGGGCGATTCGAAAGCGGGACCACGGGCAATTACCGCTAATCGCGACTAACTAATTGCAACTAAATTGAAGCAACGAGATCCACGGTGCGCGTCACGTGCTCTCCCTCTGGCCCCGTAGCGTTCGACGTAGTAGCACGATCGAAAGCGACTCGGTTAGCGTTTGTTCGTGGTTGTTTGTGGCGCGATTAACATTGGCTGCACGATACAAATAAGGTACCGTTGCGTTCGTTCGACGTTGCATTCCACCGTCTCGACTCACAGGCTGACACTGACGACCTGCATCGTCTAGAAATCGAAACGTGACGAGATTGCCGATCACTTTTGCCGCTGCATCCATACACAGATGCTCGCTGTATCCGTGTGTCTGCCATTTCTTTTTCTCTTTCTCCTCTTCCTCCTCCTCTTCTCTCGCGTTTTCTTTTCCTTCCATTCGAGATGTTCCGATCGGGCTGATTATCGATAAGCTCGATCGGCAAAAGGAAGGAATTCTTTTCGTGCTCCTTTACGCTGAATACGGATCGATGGTACTCGATTAGAGACCAGGAAAGGCCGTTTTGCGCGTTAATTACCGTATGCGTAATGACGGCTTTCGAGAGGTTCATTAGCCACCCCGATCTCGCTCCGCCTTTCGGCTTCCGGTCTCCGATTTACGACGTTTAGCAAGTAACCGTACAGCTGTTTGCCGAGAATGCTTCGTAAAAGGGATACGTCAAATCGGCCCTTTTTGCGATGTTTACAAATGTCCGCGAGATAACGCCGGATAATGAGAGGAATTAAAAATCGCAGGAAACGCGGATCGATGGGAATCTTCCGCGTTAATTATCGATCCGCGACGTGGAAATCTAACCCTATGAATGTTCGCGTCTCCGCTAAAATTTTATCTGCTTCCTCGATCTTCGCTACGAATCGTTCCCGCGAGAAACTCTAAACGAGAATTTTTCTCATTTATCACGAGTCGTGCAGCTTGGAGAATATTTCTGGGACCGCGTTTGAGTCTCCGCTGAGATTTCTCCGTTTTCTCGATCCTCGCGACGAAGCCGTTGCGCTAGAGGTGTGCATTGACTTTCTTTTAACAATTTTTCGCCGTTTCATCGGTCGTTTCACCGATTATTTGCGAGATGAACTTGGAAGCATAGTGCTCTTTGCCTATTTACTTCATTTTCACCGATACTCGCGTTTCTGCCATAGCTTTCTGACGTTTTCCATCCTCGCGGTAAAGGGTTGCGCTAGAGGTGTGCATTGACTTTCTTTCAACAAGTTTTCGCCGTTTCATCGGTGATTTCACCGATTATTAGCAAGATGAACTTGGAAGCATAGTGCTCTTCGCATATTTACTTCATTTTCACCGGTACTCGCGTTTCCACCGAAGTTTTCTGGCGTTTTCCATCCTCGTGGCGAAGGGTCGCGCTAGAGCTGTGCATTGACTTTCTTTCAACAATTTTTCACCGTTTCCTCGGTGGTTTCACCGATCATTCGCGACAGGATCTTCGAATCAGAGTGCTCTTTTTCCATCTATTATATTTTCACCGGCATTCGCAATTTCTCCAAAATTTTCTCGCGTTCTCGATCCCGGCGACGAAGCGGTCGCGCTGGAACTGTGCATTGACTTTCTTTCAACAATTTTTCGCTATTTCATTGGTCGTTTCACCGATTATTCGCGAGATGAACTTGGAAGCATAGTGCTCTTCGTCTATTTACTACATTTTCACCGGCATTCGCAATTTCTTCAAAATTTTCTCGCATTCTCGATCCTCGCGACGAAGCGGTCGCGCTAGATCTGTGCATTGACTTTCTTTCAACAATTTTTCACCGTTTCATCGGTCCTTTTACTAATCATTCGCGAGAGGAGCTTGGAAGTAGAGTGCTCTTCGTTTATCTAGTGCATTTATCGAATTAGAAGAAGCTGGGTAAAAATTAAAGCGTGGGCAAAATAAAACTCGTCGTATGGCAACAGAGATTAGAGGCTTTATTTTAGAGATACTCGAGGGAGCATGTCCAACAGAATACGCCTCCTCTTAACAACTGACCCAGGATTTTTGGGTTTTCTTTCACCTTGGGAAATCTCTCCCACTACGTGTAGACTCTTTCAGCCTACGTCATAAATTTCTTACGTCTACTCCAACAACATTTTCACTAGCATTCGCGTTCTCCATCTTTGCGGCGAGTCGTCCACTCCATAGAATCTCTAGATAAGAATTCCCCATTGCTTGGCCGATTGTTCATCCCCTGAGAACGTTCCCGTCCGCGCTTTAATTTCCTCCTGGCCCCGATCCTCGTCGTTCGCGCAAGCTCTAAACGCGATGGAACGCTGGAGGAATAAAAAGCGTTCGGCGAGTGGCGAGGCGGATCGGCGCGAGGAATAATTATAACCCTTTGTTGACCGCGATCAGCGAGTTGACTCACATGCTCGTGACTCATTTCTCTCTTTCCGGGTGCAGGCCTTCTCGCGACGGTCGTTCTACTCCAAGATCCGCGACCTTATTCGATTATCTGACATCACCGACAGCCTTGCCAATTATCGACCGGCAACCGCCACGGCCTTCGGTTATCTCTGGGTCAGCTGTGGGAAACTGTTCGATCGATGGATCGACTCGGCACGCAATTCGACGCGATCTCGCGCGATCTGTCCGTCAGAGTCTCCATCGCGGATGGAAACGCGCGTCGATCCCTGTACCCGATCGTCTCTGCATCGATCCCGAGTGACTTTCGACCATGTCGGCATCGGGGAAACGATAATTACCCGTTTTGCTCGTTTGACGATTTCATCGCGCAGTATCGACCGATCGTATTTCGCGGCGATCGCCCAACGGATAACGCTGGAAAACGGATGGTCGAGTCGGAGCGCGTTCTTGTTGCTGACTCGTGATAAATCCCGACGTACGGAAGACAATGTTGGGAGGCTGCGTCCTATCGTTAGATGCTACCGATGAGTAACAATGAAACAAAGGCATCGCCGCGATTAGGTGCCTTTTGTTTCCCGCGGAAACCCCCGGATAATGTCTCTTTCCTGTGCGTGGGTGAAAATACGCCGAGCGAAACGATCGGTTTCGTGTACGCGATACTGCCGAATCGTTCTTCGCTTGATTGTTCATTTTTCTACGCCACTTGCAACGATTCCACCTATCTCCCGTATTTACCTTTATTCCCACTGTGCAGCGATGATTTCGTATTCGACGAAGGAAGAAATACGAAAATCGAATGATTTTGGAGCATCCTCGATGACTCTGTTTTTAACCCATTAACAGTTTATCTCGTGACAGTCACATGGGGCTACTAGTACTATGCACGAACCAATTGCTAACAAGATACATATAAAACACGTGTTTTTACATTTTTTTGACCTAAATTCGTAATTTTATCTTACTGTCAAAGGGTTAACCCTTTGCACTCTCAGTCGCCATTTAATCAGATTCTAAAGATCGATGTTAATTGATATATCAAATTTAAAATTACCTAACGATGCGTGCAATGTGGAAGTAAAATAATTCTACGTCTTAATTTGCATACGATTTCTTATTTTCCATTTTGAAAATATCATCGACTTTATGACAGATCTTCGAATTACTATCTTTCTGTAACGAAAAAATCATCGAGTGCAAAGGGTTAATCTTTCCAATTATGCAAATATTCTTGGACGTTTAGATTGAATAAATAATGTTGAAAATTAGATACGCCTTAATTACAAATATCTATTTAGAAAAATCAATCTCTTAGGAGAAATAGATATGTGTTTGAACTATGCATCGAAGAGGTTCCAGGAACGCGTGAAGCGTTTACTTCACGCTGTAGATAAGAATTAGGGGACCAGGACGACCTGCAATTGCATACCCTTTTGACTCTTCACAGTTAGAACATTGAAGATATATCTTTCTAAGCGTAGAATAAAGATAATTATAAAAAACGATAATTATTTCTTTGTACCCATAATCCCAATAAATATGAATGGAAATTGAAGATCAGTGATATCAATATCAGTGATTATTCAGATAGAAACATAATTACATATACTTATTTATTTTCATTCTAACGTTTTAATTAACCCTTTGCACTCGACGATTTTTAGATTAGAGAAAATCAAAGATTCTCTACTAAAATACTGACGGTACTTTTTTGAGCAGTAAATAAAGATTTGTAGAATTATTTGATTTCGATACTTCGCACACTGTTACATTACATTAAATCTGATATATTAATTAATATCGATCTTCCAAATTTTATGAAATGGTGACTGAGGGTCACCTTTCGAGTGCAAAGGATTGATATCGCATATGTACGCGATATTCATCCCCGTATAACAGGTATAACGGTTCTAGCGTTAAATATCCGTGTAACTACCTGTTCCATAACGAGCCGATAATTTACTTTCGCATTTGCAATGGTGTAACAAAAATCCAATTCTTTCAGATATGGCACAAGCAGTGTTTCAAGTGCCAGGGTTGCGGCATGATCCTGAACATGCGGACGTACAAGGGTTTCAACAAGCAGCCATATTGCGAGGCGTAAGTAGAACAATTCCACGATTTATCTCGTGACACGATGATCCTATGCTTCGTAAACAGATTAATCACTTGTTTACCCGATTCGCTGTTATCTACCTAATTAATCCTAAAAGCTCGTCGTTAACCGCAAGATATTGTAACAATCGTCCTCCTTCCCGGAATACCAGCTCTCGCGGATCAACTTCTTTCCGACCTTTCGTCCCAACGTCTCTGTAGACTCGCTTCTGCGTTAGCTTCGTAAACAGTTTCGAATCCTATCTTCTCAATGAACATCGTTGGAGGACGATTCGAAAAATCGGCAAAGTTCGCGAGGCGCGTCGTGACGAAACGAAAAGCGTCGTAACAAAACGGAAAGCGTTGATAGCAAACGTGTCGTGACGAAACGAAAATTGTCGATAGCAAACGAAAAGCGTCGTGACGAAACGGAAAGCGTCGATAGTAAACGCGTCGTGACGAAACAGAAAGCGTCGATAGCAAACGAAAAGCGTCGATAGCAAACGAAAAGCGTCGTGACGAAACGGAAAGCGTCGATAGCAAACGCGTCGTGACGAAACGAAAAGCGTCGATAGCAAACGAAAAGTGTCGATAGCAAACGAAAAGCGTCGATAGCAAACGAAAAGCGTCGTGGTGAAACGGAAAGCGTCGATAGCAAACGAAAAGCGTTGTGACGAAACGAAAAGCGTCGATAGTAAACGCGTCGTGACGAAACAGAAAGCGTCGATAGCAAACAAAAAGTGTCGATAGCAAACGAAAAGCGTCGATAGCAAACGAAAAGCGTCGTGGTGAAACGGAAAGCGTCGATAGCAAACGAAAAGCGTTGTGACGAAACGAAAAGCGTCGATAGTAAACGCGTCGTGACGAAACAGAAAGCGTCGATAGCAAACAAAAAGTGTCGATAGCAAACGAAAAGCGTCGATAGCAAACGAAAAGCGTCGTGGTGAAACGGAAAGCGTCGATAGCAAACGCGTCGTGACGAAACGAAAAACGTCGATAACAAACGAAAAGCGTCGTGACGAAACGGAAAGCGTCGATAGCAAACGTGTCGTGACGAAACGAAAAGCGTCGATAGCAAACACGTCGTGACGAAACGAAAAGCGTCGATAGCAAAGGCGGCTCACGGAGTGGCTGTTAGATCATCGGTCGCGTGTTGCCTGTTGGCCGTGTAATAAACCGCGATTCGCGGACGCGTAGCGCGTGTTTAGACGCGTCTCTCGCGAGAAAGAAACGGAGACTCGCCAGATATGGTCGCTTTGGACGGTTAGACGCACGCCAGGCGTGTCGACGCGGCGAAAGCGAGCGGTCCTGCGGTCAGGATAATGTATAGCTGTCGAGCCTTTCCAACGGATCCTCCTTTTATCGTGGCTCCTTTCAGCTTGCCGCGTCCTTGCCGCGTCCACGACGCCGCGTCGTCGTTGCCGCTCGACCGACGCTCACCGATTCCAATAGGCTCGCCAGTGAAAGGATCCGAAAGTGTATCGAGCTGCTCCCGAACCAGGCGTCGCATCGCGGGGATCCCTGTCGTCTGGTCCCTTTTTCCCCCTAGGCTCTGTTCCTTTTCACCGCTGCGATAACGATTCGAGCGACGGTCCTCGAATCCGAGACCTCGGTCCATGCGACATCGAAATTCGAAATTCGGACTTTGGAATTTAAACGTTGTAGTTCGATCCCTGGTACTCGACAGATGATTCTTGGTCGCGAGATTTTTATCCCCCTTTTTCGTATTTTTTCTCTCCACGCTTTTATCTGCCGAGATACGGGGACTAAAATTAAAAATTGGCTTTATGGGAGATATTCGACGGAATTTATCGTTTATTGATTTACGCGAAGTTATCTTCGTATTCTATATTTACTTTTAACGCGTGCTTTTTAACCTTTGTCGGTAAATATACGCGTAATATACGCTGCTTTTAGAGACAAGCCGAAGAGACGAAGATGGATGAAATTAAAAATTAGAAATTTGTAGGCAAAAGTCTGGATCGTCTGGTCTCGCGTACCTCGCAGAGATGGCGGCGCGTATGGAAAGTTTTTCGCCGTCCGATGACGTAAAAACGTTTCAACGTCTCGTTATGATCATAACGCAAGAGCCGCGGTGATTTAGCGTTAAACAGCTTCAGATGACGATACAAAGTAGCCTCGGCCGAGTCGGCCGCTAATTTGGCGCACATGCGGGGATAATTAAAGTCTTCGGAAAGCCGTGAAAGGTAATACGTTCTAATAACGAGAGTCATGGTTGGACAGAATATTAATGAGCACGATTCCGTACGATTTTATCTTATCTGCTGATTAACGAGCTATCGTATCGGGAGACTACCCAGAGACTAGTTATCAATTCGATCATTTTTGCCGAGCACGGTACGATAATTACGCGATCCTTCTTGCGCAAGATTATAGTCATCGTTATTACCGGTTAATTATCGAAACGCGACTCGTAAGATCATCTGCCTCGATCGATTCTTAAGCGCAGCTGATTTAAGTGAAAACCATAATGCGCGTGCAATCGACTCGCAAACTTCCTTTTCGTGCGCCGCGAATGCCGATTACACGCGTGTAATTTCTCCGATGGAGAAACAACGATCTGATCCGTGAATCGGCCGATTCTCCCGGCTCGTCGTTAGTCGACGCAATGAAATTGATTTCGAGACTCGATCAATTTCGTGTCACCGACGTAGAGAAACTCTAACAGGGGAAGGCCGAGGAGAGAGCGTGCAAGATCTAACGCTCTTTCGTGATGACTTCTCCACAATCCTCTTCGATCGGTATCATTAGCTATTCCGATCTCTCGTTCAAAATTCGATCCTTCTATCTGTCTAGTCGGATCTACGAACTTTAACTATTTCGAAATACCTTAAACACGCGAACGATCAAAGTAGCTGAAGTTAACTCGACGAAGATCGATTTGTCGCGATTTTATCGACATCCAATTTGCTTCTCTCTTATCGTCCGATAAATATCCAGGTATTCGAACTCTTCGAGTCAAAATATCCATATAAGGAGTACTCAGTTTATCTGATAGAATTTGCGATGGCAGTGGAGTTAAAAGAAAGGAACGCTAATTATAAAAGGCAACACTTTAATAATAGATAACTCGATCGGTACTATTCAGTACAACGATTTCATAGAGACTGAGTCGTTTGAACAAAAGAATTTAGCTGGTGACCGACACGTATACAATCATGCATTAGTACGTAATCAAAAAACATTTTTACATCGAGGTTATATCTAAGATGTCTCGACTTGTGTTTTTGGCATTCCAACATTATCGATGGACGAGTTAACCCTTTGCGCTCGACGATTTTTTGACTAAAGAGGGGTACGAGTTGAAAAATTTTCTTCCATAAGGTTGATGATATTTTTTGAGCAGTAAATAAGAAATCGTATAATAATTAATACGTAGAATTATTCAATTTCGATACCTCGCATACTGCTACATTATTTAAAATTTGATATATTAATTAACCCTTTGCACTCGACGATTTTCTGGCCAGAGATGGGTAGAAATTATACTGCTACATTATTTTAAATTTGATATATTAATTAACCCTTTGCACTCGACGATTTTCTGGCCAGAGATGGGTAGAAATTCAGAGATTCTCTATTAAAAAGCTGACGATACTTTTTTGAGTAGTAAATAAAGTATCGTATAATAATAGAATTGTAGAATTACTTGATTTCGATACCTCGCACACTATTACATTACATTAAATTTGATATATTAATTACTATAGATCTTCCAAATTTTATGAAATGGTGACTGAGGGTTACCTCTCGAGTGCAAAGGGCTAATATCGAGCTTCGAAATTTTATGAAATGGTGACCTAGAGGCACCTCTCGAGTGCACAGGGTTAATCCACATTCGACTGTGATTTATCTCTCAAGGATTCATTGATCCTTCGTTTATTCTTCATTTATTTTTCGTAGTTCCTTCGGGCTAGATCCACGAACCTTTCGAATTTGCAAATATTTCGATATCGCGATTTTTCGATATTCGATATCCCGCGATCGACCAAAATATGGAGTACAGGACTGGAAAAAACGCGATCTACGACTCGATGCACGTTCGAGGAGGATTTATCGCGGTTGCCGGTAAAACAGGTGATCGGTATGCGGCGTTTTACCGTAAAGCGGTCCGAGCGGTGACTCGCGGAGTATTCCGAGCCGAGCATCTGCGATGACGAAATCCTTCCACGCGCGTTTCGAATCTGCGTTTCTCCGCTCATTTGCGTCTTTTCCACTCGCGTTATTTGCCGCGTAACGGCATGCAATTTGCTCGGGCACGAGGACCGTTCGGTTGCCACGGGGAAACAGCCGCGAACCGCTTCGGCGTCCTCGCGCGTTGACAATGCGCGTATCGCGAGAAATCTCGGATTTTACGATTTCTTCGGCCATTATTTATAAATCAACGATTTCTAACCTGGATTCGAACGTTATCGCGCGACGGATATCTCTTCGCCTAACGAGAGTCGCGATTTTCATGGCCAACGCTCGCCGTTCCGCGTCTCGTTTTTCCTTGCCGTGAAATTCACGCGAACGCGAGATACAGCTGTGAGTAAAGAAAGCTGTAATTACTGAGTGGAAGTCAGGTTACGGGATGATAGATCTCGTCGAATCGTCCAACATCTGTCTCCCATCGGAATTTTCTTTCTCTTCCATTCCAGAACACCTATCGATGTCCCCGATCTTGGAGAGTAAAAATTAATTTGCAGTTACCTTAGTCGGGGAAAAAAATTAACTCAAATCGAGTGAAACCCTTTTGGAAAAGGCTCTTAACCCTTTGACTTTGAAACGCACCGATCGTACCACACGGGTAGGAATTCATTTACAATATTCGCCAAGAACGGCAAAATTTTCGGTAGAGATGCGCCCTCCGTGTCAGGAAAGCAAACTGTATTGAGCGCTTATATGCGTTATAATCCCAAAAGCAAAATTTCTGAGCTCGTATATGCGCCCACAGTAGCCAAGGGGTTAATAACGACGGTGAACGATTCGATGGAAAAATTGAGGGAAAAAGTTAACTAATCGATTCAGAATCGAGACACGAACCGAACCCCGGCGGAGATCGACAGGAAATAAGAAAATGGCGGATTTTTCGCGACGCTGGTAGAAAATAACGGTAGTTGGAAACAGTTTGGAGAACAGGAATCGATATTACAACATTGTTGAACCCCTGGAGGACAGTGCATGTGTCGGGCAATGCGCGTCGAATCAGACGATGGACCGAATAAGCAAAGCGGAACACGTGTGAGTCGTGAGATTCATTCATTCGTCTGGTATCCTCCCGTCCGGTCCTGCCCGCCCCTCACCTTCATTTCCCTTGCTCTTTATCTTCCCCCTTTCTCGCGTCTGTCCATCGTTCATTTAATTTTTATGAGCCCGTATATATGAGCAGCGGAGTAACGTACGTCGCCTGTTAGATGACCTCCTTCGTTCAAGCGTCGTCCGAACGTATGTACCAAAAGGGAATTAAGAGAACGCGACATCCTTGCGTAATTTTATGATCGAGGATCGGGCTCGGAACCTGGCTATTTATCCGGAGAAAGAGAGAGAGAGAGAGAGAGGGGGGAAGAGTATCAAAGTATCAATGGTCGTCGACGAATGTTCAGCTTCCATGGGATTCGGGTTTAGAGTTAAGTGGATATCCTTTAATCCAGAGGAGATAATTGCTCCTCGAGTACTTAGTTTTTCCACTATCATAAAGATACCGGGTATAGGAGACCGATGGTCAGAAGGTACTACTGTAGTTGGAAGATTAACATCGTATCGATTAGCTGTTATATAGAAGCAGGTATAATTGCTACGAGGTAATAAAGAGACGCGAATTACACGTGGAAACGTATCACGCAGAGCAAGTCAGCAGCTTCTCGAACTGTTAATATAAGAGATTATACGTGTATCGAAATATGTCATCGTGTTTGTAATTTTCTTCCAATTACATTTATAAATTCGTCCCAAAATTCATTTTTAATTTGACGTCATTTTACTCGCGAAATTTCGTTGATTTCATGCACCACTGTGGTTAAACATGTGATTCACGAGATTTTGGAATGCTGAGAAATAAATTTCCCAAGTTTCTTTCATTTTTATAAATTCGTCGAGTAAAAGATTTATCATTTTTCTCGTTTATCGGTATTTTTTATCGGTGGATCTTTTCGTCCATTTTACTCGCGAAATTTGGTTGATCTCGTGTACCACTTTGGTCAAACACGCGGTTCAAGAGATCTAGGAATGTTGAGAAATAAATTTCCCAAGTTTCTTTAATTTTTATAAATTCGCCGAATAAAAGATTTATCATTTTTCTCGTTTATCGATCATTTTTATCGGTAGATCTTTTCGTCCATTTTAATCGCGAAATCTCGTTGATTTGGTGCACCACTGTGGTGAAACACGCGGTTCACGAGATTTTGGAATGTTGAGAAATAAATTTCTCAAGTTTCTTTAATTGTTATAAATTCGTCGAGTAAAAGATTTATTATTTTTCTCGTTTATCGATAATTTTTATCGGTAAATCTTTTCGTTCGTGATCTATGAACTGTCGAAAACTGCGCTCCGTGACCCACGTTCCTCCGGCACCCTCTGTCTCGACGACTCCCAATTTCCATCCTCTCTATCACTGGTTATCCTCCCGAATTCCCCATTTCCGTTGCAAAAGCCGGAGCAAAACGAGTGGCCTCTGCGCGCAACAGATGTTTCCCACGTCGTGGAGTCGCGAAAACAATTTGAACCGAGCGAAACGGTTCCCCGGTGGATGTACTGTTGCTTATAAATGCGCGCGGACACTTGTTCCGGGTTCTGTCGTCGGTCGACGCGCGTGGAATTAAATACTCGCTGGCATCCTATGGCAAAAGGTAACACGTGTTCCATCGGAACCGCTTTTGTCTCACCGCCGTCCCCTCTGCCCCCCATCCGCCCTCGCGTTTTTCCTTCTAACCCTGGCTCTCGACGTCCGCCATTTTTCTCTCCCTCTCTGCTTTCCTTATCGTAATAATTGATAACGTCGACACGACTCTGCGACCATTGTATTCCATCTCCCGATACCTGGTCTTGGTTTAATTAAACGTTCCGACGACGACCGACATCAGATTTACGATCTGGTCACAAATCTGGGCGAAAAAGCAACGATTTTTCCTATTTTATTTCTTGGAAAACAATTCTTCCTATTTTACTTCTTGGGAAACGATTATCCATATTTTTATTCTTTTTCTGCACGTTTTAGTCTCTTATGTACATATTTGATATTAGTACTTCAGCTGCGAATATTATTGCAACGAGTTATCCGTGAGTCTACTGTGCTTCTTGCCAAGAATTATGTTATAATTGTACTTTTTATTACTATTGAATAGTTTATTAACACTAGAACTTTCGGTCTGTGATTAATATAATATAATGAAATTAACACTAGAATTACCAACCTGGTGAAAATGACTGGTCCCAGAATTTTCCTTTTAGCAATCACCGAACACTTACACTTGCTTTAAGAATAAAATTGGTGTCACCTCGTATTAAGAAAGAACTGTAATCAATACATTCACTCGTATTCATCGTACCCTCTGAAATTACTATAATCTGTGCACGTTATAGTTAGGTACACATTAAAGATCGGTAGTTCTAGTGTTAAAAGAGCATACGTAATTGTGACCCTATTTGAACAAAAATCAGTATAATTTTCACCAATAGCAGCTGCATATTTTCAGCAATCTCGGGAAAAGATGTTCGAAACGAGTCATTTTGACACCCATGGTAGATTTAGGGTTAAGTTTTACCAAATAAGATTCCAATATTTATTCGATACGCGGTATTTTCCGAAGCATATTCCCACGTGACGTATTAAGCGAAAAGAGCACGCAAATGCTGTAGAATTGTGTTTCATCGTTGTACTGGATACTTTGCAAGCTCTTCGTGTCGTTATCGCTGTCACAATCAGAATAATTCGTCAATAATACCGATCCGAGATGTCTAACCATGATACCACTCCCGTTATCTTCGCCAGTACTTGTTACATCACTATTGCTATCGCAATCTGATAAACAAGCAGTAACAATTTAGCTGTATAAATTATCGAAATGATTAAATTATGCTATCAAATATTTCACACAGAATGTCCCTCCGCATAATATGAATATATTTGAACCAGCTGAAAGACCAATTACAAATGACAATACCTAACATCCTCGTACTCTAAATACGTCGAACCCGACACCGATGACACTATAAACACGCGTTGAAGTAGTAGCCGAAGACATACGTGACTCCCACGAGTAGAACCTTAACCTGTTAGGCATGGCTGAATTTTGCATGAAATTTTCTCTGTACGACAGAGTTCAACGCGAATTAACGCGTAAATGATACAACACTGCATACTTGACACTGCCGTAATAAAAAGGAAGACTATGTGTTCTGTCTGTATATTGTTAACACTGTTATAAAACGTTGCGAAGGCAAGAAAGGTGTGAAATAAAACAATTCCGATCAAACTAATTCCGTCGTTCGGAAAGGTGACATCCACGAAAGTCACTATAGTGATGCATCGTGCCTAAGAGGTTAGGTCCCAGTTGAGGGACCAGAGGGTTTTGGAAAAACACTGTCGAGCATTCCCAAGCAGCGCGATCGCGCTGCCTCTAACAAGGAGAGTGCAAATCCTTCGGGTGACCAATTTGGTTCAAACTTTGCAGGTTTGTAGATCTCGTCATGCAGTTCAAGAAAATATATCATTATAGGGGCAACTACTCGGTAGCTTTTGAGATATTTATGATTAAAGTTTTATTACTTACTTAACTAGACATGTATTTCCGCTATTTTTGAAGTAGCGTTGTGGCCCAGCAGTAACGTCTGAAAACTCTTACGCTGCAGGTCGGGGTTCGATTCCCGTCCATAGTTTCGTATTTTTTTTTCAATCTATTTTTTATTTTGTATTTATTTTTCGCCTACGAATAAAATTTCTTAATTTAATAACGTCTTGTAAGTGGGTACGACATGACCCAAGCAGCGCGATAGCGTTTCTTCAATTTTATACCGAGAAATCCCAAGCGGCGCGATAGCGCTTCGTTTATATTATGGCGATGAATGACCAAGTGGCGCGATAGGGCTTCGACTTGGACAGTCGGTGACGCACCGTTAGCTATCGAGAATGCTGGAAATGTTCCGAGTTTTCTCGACGTGTAATCTGAAAAGCGCGATCGCGCTGCTCGGGATTGAAACGGTGAACAAATGGCGCTTTCCCAATAAAATCCACATATCGGAGAAATAAATGAACGGAACAAAGGGACACGGTTCTCGCGTTCGAGACAAACGAAAGCACACTCCGCTCAACGTGTAACGCGTGGAATAATTGGCCGGAAAATTGCGATTTTAATTGCGAGGAATTAATACGCTTACGCGCATAGCGTAGCCCCGCTATGAGAAATTACCCGTGGTTCACCACTGGAAATCATTGTCTTCCGGAATGAACCGATCTGTATGCCCGTGGTCAAAGAACTCGCCGGAACGTCGGCTGTGTTTTCTTTGTTTATCGAGAAATTAGTCACCGCTTCCTTCCCGCAACCTCGCGGCTATCCGCGCCATCGAGGGCCGCGTCTCCGCCGAATTTCGACGCGTACCGGGGAAATGATGTCATCCTCCGAGCGGATCGTCATTCGGTTCACCGCGAATGAGTCACTTCCCTTCGCCGCGTTCTTCTCCGCTTAGAGAGAAGGCTCGCAGCCTGCCGCGGTTCACGCGTCGCTCACCTCGGCCCAGCTCCTCCTTTCCGCGCTCTCGTAATCCTTCTACCTTTCTCCGTGTCCCATTCACCGTCCTTTTCCATCCAAGTCCTTTTCAACCCCGCGTGATTGCCAGCTAAGCGAAATTCCACCGTCGTTCCATCTTTCTTCCCCTCTCTCCACTGTGTCTTCGAAATTCCAGTTTCCCTCGTCTTCCTCTTTTTATTTTGAAAAATAATTTTCTGCCTTTACCTCGCCCTCGCGCTGACGGGAATAATTGCCGCAGGTTGGAACGACGCGTTGGGCAAAAATGTGACGGTGGCGTAAAACGAGACGCACGGCCAGGAGCTAGGAATAATATACGAAGTGAAGAGAAGGAAACCCGAGAACCGTAAAACAGTTGGTCGTTACATACGTTTACGCGCGTGATATATTTATGTACGTAAATTACGCTCGTTACACGCTCGTAAGTCTTTCCGAATCGCGTCGTTATTCGCTCGTTTTATCAAAATCGGCTTCGAGTGTCGACTATCTCCGTGTTTAAACGATTGCATTAACACATTGCAGGCGGGAGACTGTGATCGCTGTTGGGAATTTCGTGGAGGAAATAGCCAAATGATTAACGTGCAGGGAAGTAACCGTATTCGGTTATACAGTAATTGTATTTATAAAGGTTTAATATACGTGAAATTTATACACTTTATGCAATGTACAGAGTCTTTTCTAATGCCACTGTGATTGCCAACATATGAAGTGTCTATACTGTTACTGATCTGAGATTGAAGAGCTCCGAGGGACAGCAGGGTCCTTTTAAACCCCCAAAACCGACCCCTTGATGCCCAAAGGTCGGTATTGGCCTGCAACCTCTAACAGGCCTGTCGTCATCGTAGCTGACTTCCAACAATCACAGTCCGAAAAAGAACAAACGTTGAAAGCGGGAGACTATAATTTCAGTTGCGTGATAGACTGCAATGATCTGCATTCTGTGACTTGGAAGGAACTTGCGTTTTACTTTACCCATTTTGAAAATGGATTCGCGCGGTTTCGATTCTGATGAGAGTGAAATAATTGCTGATTAAAAAGCTGGATTTGCCCGCTGCACGTTCAAAAACTTGGAAAACCGCATGCAATGTGTTAACAGGTTGACTGGCATGAGTGGTCATGGGTGACCGGTACATGTCTCTTCAGTAGAGTTATGGTGATCACCAGTGTTCGGTGATACCAATTTTTGAAACTTATATTCGTTTTATTCTAACCATTTTTTAAAAATTTAAACGACGTTAATAAATAGGAAACTTCAATTAGAAGATATTAACCCTTTGCACTCGAGAGGTGACTCCCAGTCACCGTTTGTTTTAATGCTACAACTTAAATAACGGATGATGATAATTATTTTAACAACATCAAAATAAAATTAATCTATTCACGATTTTCTTTGTTTAATTGTAGCATAAAGAGTATCAGTGAGCGTATGAAAATCTAAGAGCTACGAATTGCATCTTCACAACGAGGAAATCTTCGAGTCCAAAGGGTCAATAATTTGCACCATTTATTTTTTCTTTGCTATATCGTTTGATAATTCGTTATATCCTAAGAACAATGGAAACTTTATCGTGGCTCCCTAAGCGTACCATATAAAAATGTTAAACGTAACTAGTAGATACTAACCAGTTTTAATGCTTCGAATTTGCACTGTTTGGGTCGATTATGCGAGCGTATCACGCGACAGGTATCAGTCGTGAAAGCGATAAGAGTATTGTTCTCGATATCGTTGCTCGTAGATAAAGATACGATCTTCGAATCTCTCCGTTTTCCTCAAGATCGTCGTTCCATTGCGACGAAGGAAAAACGATGAAAATAGCAGGTGACGTTCGGTAAATCTGCGACGTTATCTGCGGAGGCCTTCGTGGCGATTAGAGGAAGATTAGAAGGGTGGAAAGATGGCGGAAATACGCTCGTATCTCGTTTCACGGTTCGTTTCGAACTCGGATCACTCGGGTGCTTCGTAGCGAGAGGGTGGCGGGTGCACGAGGAGGCGAAACACAGTGGTTACCTGCAGCTTTCGAGCCTTCCACGTGAGAAATTCGCGTGGACGAAGGAAACGGGCGGAAGCATCGGGGCGTCGGTGGTTCGCGAGGTCTCGACTCGGAGCGATTTAACAGCTAGCAGTAAAAGGGGTGGCCAGCGTAGCGTGACCCGACTGCGTGGCCACGGCGAACCGACCTTGTCCCACAATGCACCTCTAAACCCCACCATCGTCGAGAGCTCTCTAGGGCCGTGTGCAATTTTACAACCCCGTGTCGCGCACTGTCGTCGCGTTACTCGCGATGGATTTCTCGTTACGAGGTCGAGGGTCGTGAGAAAGGAAAATTCCTAAAAATTACGAATCGTTCCTATTGGGATTATAGCTTTTAACCCTTTGCACTCGACGATTTTTTCGCTAGAGAAGAGTAGAAATTCGAAGATTCTCCACTAAACAACTGACGATACTTTTTTCAGCAGTAAATAAAGAATTGCATAATAATAGAATTGTAGAATTATTTGATTTCGATACCTCGTACACTGTTACTGTCGTAGTGGTTGTCGTAGAATGTGTGGTATGAGTGTGAGGAATGTTTGTGTGGAAGAATATGTGTGTGACGAGTATGACAGAGAGTCGCGAAAAACAATCAGTAGGTGAATGACAGTCATTACAAATAGACGTTGTGTGTGAGAGAATCCTCAAGAGATTATATCGCAGTTAGAAGCGAATTTATTTTACGAATTTTAGTTATAATTAACGTTGTGCTGTTATTGTGTTCAATAAATATTCTTATCAGTTTATCCATTTACTCACAGTTACATTACATTAAATTTGATATCTTAATTAATATCGGTCTTCCAAATTTTATGAAATCGTGACGGAAGCTCACCCCTCGAGTGCAAAGGGTTAATTGTAAAATAACTACGATATACATCGTAGAATATAGGAAGGTGTATGTTCCTTTTAGTCCTCTTGAGAGACTGACCGACTCCTCAGAGAATGTCAAGAGGGTACGTAAGGCGGTTCGCCTGAACCCCCAATTCTTATCGAATATTTATATAAGAACATTCGTTCTCGGAATTTATATCTTACAAATTATTTATTTGTATCTCATATTCTAGATTAATTTTTGTCAACTACTCTATTTTGACCAAATATATCTTTTCAACAGTTTCCTTCTCGTCACAAGGTAGATAACACACCTGTTGGAACCCGGATTGAGAACGTTATAGAGCGATTAATCTTTTGTAATATATTTCGCAACGTTTCTATTTCACAGTACGAGTTCTGCAACGATGTTATGCCGGAAAATACAATAACTATGGATCAGCGGAGAAAAATAAGAACTGCCCTCGTACAGTTTTCGGAGGTGCTTATATTAGCTGAAGTAAAAAGAAATCCATTAGTTTTGCATTCGATTTTATGCAAAAATAGTGGATGACGTCAAACGTCAGAGTTCAAAACATCTTACTCGTTTCTACCTTGATTAAAGACCAATGATCATTTTCACCCCTCCAAAAAGTAAGAATATATTAGGTGAAGTAAAAAGAAATCCATTACAATACTGGAATATTCAGGTGGTGGCCAACATTGTTAACTTACTTCGTCTTTCATTATATTAGGTGTAAAAAGACATGAAATTGAATGCAAAAATAATGGATTTCTTTTTACTACACCTAATATAATGAAAGACGAAGTAGATTAACAATGTTGGCCACCACTTGAATATTCCAGTATTTGTATTTAAGAATTTCAATTTCATGCAAAAGTAATGGATTTCTTTTTACTTCACCTAACATATTCTTACTCTTTGGAGGGGTGAAAATGACCATTGGTCCTTAATCAAAGTAGAAAGAAGTAAGATGTTTTGAACTCTGACGTTGACCTGCCTTTATCAGGTAGATCCTTTCAGTGCCTAAGAGTCAATTGACCAGTTGGTCATCCAACGCACTGAACCGCGCGAAGGATGGTAAAGCGTGTTGGTCGGCTGAAATTGGGAACGTCTAGGGAGTAATTATCGCAATTCCGAGGGATTCCCTACGATCCGACGAGGCGTTCCACCCGTCCATCATAATTTCGCGGCAATTTCCCTCGTCTAGGAAAACGTATCGTCTTAACTATACTAATCAACGTCTCCCGCGTTGCGCCAACTACTTCCTAGCGTCGCGTTGCTTACACCATCCTCCTTTAGTCATCCTCTTCTAAGCGGATATCATTTCCAAGCATTTCCAAGCATTTCCAAGCATTTCGTACCATTTCGTGTCCCTATCGCGATGATCGAAACGACCTCTCTCGAGCACTCGCAACCCCCTCGGATCTAATTCATTCGATATTCGTATCATCGACCGACTTCGCCACGCGTGAATGTTTCAATTCGTCCGCTCATCGTCCGCCTCTTTCTCTTTCTCCTTCTCTCTCCCTCTCTCTCGTCGATATCTTTACGAGCTCAAGAGGACAAGCCCGAGAGAAAAAGCGGGAATCTCGTTTCGGCCTTCGCTGGAATTCGAGTAATGCGGTCGAAGTAAGGTTTCGTTCGGTCTCTGTGCCGGCACTGACAGCCGGCTACTTCCGAAGCCATTCTCGCGATTCCCGGCCGCGGTTACGGAATCCAATAAGACCAGTCTCGGAAAATTTCTCCGGCGAGACGTCATTGGAAAAAGGAGACCTTGTGGTTCTCCACGGCGTACCCGACCGGTATACCTGTTCCAGCCACGACCGCCTGCAGTTACACGATTCTTTCCCACCTCGGATTGCTCTTATTGCCTCCGTTGCCTCCTTAATTATCGCTTTACCCTTCCTAGGCGCAGTTCCTCCAATAAACGCAGCTCGTGCGTCTTCGATTAATTCCGACCGGTTGATACCACTCGATTTCCAGAAAACCACTCTTCCTCCGACTTCGTAAAAACGGAATAATATCTTCTCAATCACGGAGAACCCCGCTGGACACGGTTATCGATGACGATTACTCGAAGAACCGTCCTGAGACGCCATGAAATATTACGCAACGATTTAACTCTATTAGGACCGAATTATTCCACAGAAATGGGGGAAAACTTCTGGAATTTTGTATTTTAAATTAATCTAAATCGTCGACTCGGCGAGGGTGATATTCGATAGCGCGTAGGGGTTGGAATTACGAAGAAATTGATATTTCAGAAAATTTTACCTCTCCCATTCTTTCAACCATCGACTATTCGACCGATCGAGAAGTGGGATCACAATTAAAGCGACAAGGATATCAACGATGATCGTTTTCGATATGTTCCCTTAAATTCCGAAAAATCCCTCGGAACCTTCGAGTTCCGAGACAATCCGTATTAATAATAATTAACTATTGAAATTATGGATTCTAATTGTAAAATAACTACTATTCTCCGTCGAAGTCTTTCATTACTCAAGCAAAGTATTGCGAGTTTGTTGTATAACAACCGTATATTTATTATAAAATTATAATTTACACACGTCTTATATCCTAATTTTTCACTCTCACGCTTCTTATAACAAACTGAAACTCTTCATAACACATTGACTCTTATCCATAGCAACTGCACAACACCACGCATTCTTCCACTCGCACTTCCAAAAACATACATATCTATAATACACTCGTGCCATTACTGGACCTCACACACTTGCATGCGCACTAATAAAACCAAATCCACAGGTATACGTGTCCTTTAGTGCTTCTCTTGAGAGACTGACCGCCCCCCGAGACATTATCAAGAGAGTACGTGACGTGGTTTGCCTAAACCTCCAATATTTATCCAATATTTATATAAATATTCGTTCTCGGAATTTGAATCTTGTAAACTTTAATTTATTCGTCTCTTATATCCCAGATTGATTTTTGCCTGTACGAGCACGCGTCAATTTGACGCACGAACGAAATCACGGATATTTTGATTAATTCCATAATCCGTAGATTCCATAGATCCTTTCGCAACGTCGCGAAAGGCGAGTTAATCTTTTCGGGTCATCGAATGGACCCCAAGGTGGCGCCTCGCCATTTTGTTACGACTGCATGCGAAGGTGCGAGAAGGCGAGCCGCGTAACGCGCGCGTTACGCACACCAGCGTAATCGAGATGTGTGTCACGAGTCCGTTTTCCATGTACGGCACCCATAACGTTGTCTAGCCCGGTAATTGTGCCGGCCGGGTTACGTAACACCTCGTTGTGCCATGCACGAATAATAGGTGCGCGCACCGGGCCTTTTGTCGGCCCGGTTCACAGAACCGTGCACCCTGTGTGTTCTACATTGTGCGCCGTTAATGGCCACGATATTTCCTGTCGTCTCGACGATCGCGAGCGCGCGCGCGCGCTATCCGCATCTGCATAAAATTCCCCGGTGCCGTTTCGCGAGATGCAACCGGCTCGCGCGTGCTTGCGACACTCGTGACATTTAGTGATCACCGAGGTATTTGGTACCTTTTCCTCGCCAGCAATTCCTCCTTTTTTATCGCTACTTGTATCTCTTCGATCGCCATTCCAGTCTTTTATATATTTTTTGACAATTATTTTTTTATTACAGCGATATTTACGAATATTTGTTTGTTTATTTTTTCCTAGTTTCATCGATGTAATATTTCTCTTTATTCCGTGATTTACACGGTTTTTAGGTTAGGTTAGGAGAATTAAATAAACTTAATTCCTCCTTTTTTATCGTTACTTGTATCTTTTCGATCACGACTCTAGTCGTTTATATATTTTTTGACAAGTATTTTTTTATGACAGCGATATTTACGAATATTTATTTGTTTAATTTTTCCTAGTTTCGTTGGTATAGTATTTCTCCTTATTCCGCGTTTTACACGGTTTTTAGGTTAGGTTAGGAGAATTAAATAAACTTAATACCTCCTTTTTTATCGTTACTTGTATCTTTTCGATCGCGACTCTAGTCGTTTATATATTTTTTGACAAGTATTTTTTTATGACAGCGATATTTACGAATATTTGTTTGTTTAATTTTTCCTAGTCTCGTTGGTATAGTATTTCTCCTTATTCCGTGATTTACACGGTTTTTAAGTTAGGTTAGGTTAGGAGAATGAAGTAAACTTAACCAAAATCCATTAAAAGATGGATAGATATTTTGTATTTTATATTTCACGTTCTAATATTTACGCGTGTTTCGATATACGAGTAGAAATCGGCTGGTTCTGGGACGATTCATGCTCCGTTTAATTAAGAAATTCAACGTGAGGTCAAAGCGGCGCGGCCGAATCGCGAGAGACTAGTTTGCCGCGCGTCCGTTACTCGGCCGATTCCACGAGATATCGGCCCTTTCGTCCGTGTAACTTTCACGAGGCAGGAAACAGGACGTGGAACTTGAATCTGTAGCCGTGGAATGCAGCGGAAAGGTTGACGCCGGCCAGGTGAACGAGTTTATCTAATGTCCCCACCGGATGAATGGATCGGAGCGGGTCGCACGAAAAATCAAGCGTGGAAGTCACCAATGAACCGACTAAGCGTGCATGATTCATGAAACGATATTGAATATAATTTATTCGCGCGTTCTAACGCAGTGACTAATCGCTAGCTAGTCGCTGGTTAGCGTTGTGTCACAGATACACTTGAACTCTCGTCGCATTCTTACGAGGTTCTGGCATATCCGACGAAGCAACGCTCAACGGGAGAGCGATTTACGATCGATTTCTCATTTACCGATACCTAACACCTCGTCTTCGCGCGAGGAAAATGGAAAAGTCAAGGACCCTTCTTTATCTTGTCTTGTCATGCCATTCTTCTCGGTTTTCTTCTTTTTCTTCTTTTTCTTCTTTTTCTTCTTACTTTTCTTCTCACGCGCCAATGGGAGGACACCGTTTCTTCTGTAATTGTTGTTCGTCGCTATCTGCTCGCGATAGAGCCTATCGCGCGGTGGTTGACGACAGCTTCTTTTGATTACAAGCTGTTTACAAAACGCGATATCGGACACGTGATTTATCGAATCGTATTGCGCACCTATGCACCGACGCACCGGCAGAGATACCTGGGTCCGCACCGGTCCCATTGCATTTTGCATCGGGTTTACGAATCGGTCGAGACAAGGGGCGAAACATTACCATCGGAGGAATGCGGACAATTCTCGGGGATTTTATCAGTTGATTTATAGCGTTTAAAATGTTTCCAATCGAGTCGTAATTAGGTAACTATGTTTGAAGAACGTATCGAAGGATACAACCGATGAATCGACAGATCTATAAATCTCTCGCCGCGGAGCCGAGTGTTTAACGCAGTCAAGGTCTTCTACTATTTATCCGCCATGCTTCTATATTTAACCCTATCTTCCCTACGCGAATCATCATCGAGCGATCGTCGATCAGAAGCACCGAGCATCGACGGAATGCGCCATTAGAATGGCTTACAAATTTTTCGAATAATCCACTTGTTTCGTACATTTGTAACTCGTTCTTTCGCGAAGAGGTAACATAAGCGAAGCAACTATGGAAAAATGAGAAAGTGCCATTGGGTACCCGGCAGAGTTCCTCGGAGACTTGGTCGAGCTACCGATCGGAACGCTCGCGTGTCGATCCCACGTTCGATACGCTCGCACCGATCCGATCCGATCGAATCGACCTGTTCCGCAAAACGTTTCTATCCGCTGGCCAGCTCTCGATATCGGCTTATTAGCCTGATCCGGTCGATCGAAGGCCGCCAGACGGCGCTAATTGCGAGGGAACCATAGCCACGCTCTCGTCCTCTTCCTTTCCTTCCACTCTCTTCCCTACTTTCCTTTTCACTTTCCTCTAATTACCAGAGCCGGATCGACGCGATTACTCAACAAACTGTAAACGATTACGCGAATTCCTGGCTCTCTCATCGCGCCGCTGGCTGCCGATAAAGCCTCGAATTCCTCGTCACGCCTCGCGTTTTCCAGCTAATTTTTCTCACCGCGTCGTTCGACGAGAACTCGCTAATTGGCCACGACTATTGTTACCGGCCTTCGTTTTTCTTCCTCAACCCTTTCGACGTTTTCCATTCCCCTTCTCCTTCCACCCATCTCCCCCCCCCCCTTCCCCCTTTTCCTTCCCGAACGTATGCGCATCCGATTACGCGTTTATCGCC
>NW_016912235.1:499996-512744 GCF_001483705.2 Eufriesea mexicana
CCCCCCCCCCCCCTTCCCCCTTTTCCTTCCCGAACGTATGCGCATCCGATTACGCGTTTATCGCCACACCGTTTCCTCCCCTAATTAACGCGCAGAGCAGCTCCGGCAACGACCTCGTAATTCCATTCGCGGCTCGATCCGCGACCAGCTGGTGTAACGTGGCTCGCCAGTGCCCCGATAACGAGCCTTTTCTCGTTTACCGTCATCCGACTAGAACGACCAGAAGCTTCGCGATCGCTCGCGGTGTCGAAAGCTTCTTCCGTCCTTTCTGAAACGCGAGACCCCACGGTCAATCGATTACCGCACCCTCGGTTTCGTTCTTCGTCCCGTTGGGTCAGGTGGACGGTAGCGAAACGGCTTCGGGTAGGATCGAGACCGATTCGTGGAGTCAGAGACGAGATACGCGGTCGATAACACGGATGATAAGGCGAATACCAGGGGTCTGCTTCGAGGAAGTGGATGGAAAGCGAAGGAAATATTTCTTTTATACGTTTCGATGATCAATCGTGGGAAGATCTTCGTCGTTTCACCGAGACTCCGAGTCAGACCGTGTCCCATACCCTCCTCCACGACGCCATTATCAAGCGTGCTTCACAAAGGATGTCCGCGATAAGCGTCGGCGTCATCGACCGCTTGTCGTGCACGAGAAACTCTCGTTTACTGCGATTTCCATAATTTCTCCGCGAAGAGGAAGCATTCAGCGTTCTGCTCTACCCCGTGCCCCCGTTCCGAGCGCCCCCCGTTTCGACCGCGTAATTCGGATAGTCGGAGAGAACGGAAAAATTGCGCCAACGTCGAATCGAATTGGTTCTCCAGTTCTCTTCGATACCCGTTGCTCCGCGATCGAGACGTTTCACCGTGAACCCGCTAATCTTGCCCCGCAACCGGATCATCGACGGTTAATTAACCGTTCCTGTACGGAAACAAGCGTCGGGTGTACCCGTTGGTAATGGAGTTTCCACGATAAATCGACCGATCGTTCCTCCCGTTGCAGACACATACCAAAGGCGAAGGCCACCACGATGGCGGAGACGCCGGAGCTGAAGCGTATCGCGGAGAACACGAAGATCCAGAGCAACGTGAAGTACCACGCGGAATTCGAGAAGGCGAAGGGCAAGTTCACCCAGGTGGCGGATGACCCGGAGACTCTGAGAATCAAGCAGAACAGCAAGATCATCTCGAACGTCGCCTACCACGGCGAGCTACAGAAGAAGGCGATCATGGAGCAGAAGAGGACGATGACCGGTGAAAATGGCGAACAGATCGGTGAGTCGAGGCTGGTCCTCTGGCCCAAAACCCGTCCTCTTCCTTTCCCTGTGATCCTCACTTGGTTAAATGTCCGCATTCGCCGTCTGGTAACCGGTGAATGGAGGCTCTCGAGCTTGTTTTTCGTACCTAACGAGTATACTAATATTCGCACTGTTTCTCGAGATCGCAGATTCCCTTTGTTTCCCATCGCGATACGACATCGCGGCACGGTAATCGCGACACGGGCCGAGTCCAGAGTCTCGAGATTAGCACCTCGAGCTCTCGTGCTCCGCTCCGGGCCTCCTCAAGGTTCGCGTTTGCGTCCTAATCGACTCCCTCTTCGCACCGTCCTCGTAACAACGCTTAACCGGGAGAGAAGAGTCCCACTAATCCACGAATCTGCGCACTGCCATGAACTACTGGTCGCTTTCCCTTGTGTGTGAACGTTGTCTAACCAACGCTATCTCTCCCGTGTCCCGTATATTCGTTCGATCCACGGATACCGCCGCTAGATACCCCATAGAGACTAGACGCGTACGATAAGAAGACGGTAGAGACTCGCGAAGTGGAATACCTCGGTCCCCGGGTGGACCGGTAGCTGGCGTTGAACCGTTGTCGAAGAGCATGTCGGCAACTTGTATATTGTTGGCTCTAGAGTACGTAGAGTACACGGACGGTACGATCGCGCCTGCGTCTGGCGTGAACGCGAATCCACCGGCCGCTAGAACTGCGAGCTCGCCGGTGCAAAGGACACCAGGTAGGATCGCCGATTACGATCCCCTTAGCGAGGCGAGACCGAGCCCCTATTCCGCCAGGCAAGCGGCCACCACTGTGATTTATACGAGCGACAAGGGACCAGGTGAGTTCTCGCCCATTTTACGGAATAGATTCCTTCCTATCTTGCCTCTCAACCTTCTATTTCTCCGGCTAGCGCGTAGAAGCGTTTACCGTATTATTCATTTCTGTTCGCTTCCTTTATCTATTTTTTTCTTTTTTTTCTTTATATCTTCTTTCTTTTATTCCTTTTTATTAGACGTAATCGTTGCGAGAAAGCGAGAGCGTACAGGCTGAACCGTGTTTCGCTGGAAAGCTTCGTCGCGACGCCTATGCGGCGGACTCGCGGGAGCGGGGATGGCTCGTGGCGTAACTAGCGGTAGTGGGGGAGTGGCCTTGACAGCCACGCGATTTCAGACGGGCTGTAATTCGATTGAAAGTCGTGTCCAAGGGTGTACGGCAGAGAAACGAAGCGATGGAAATAGGCGGTACACCCTGTACGCTCTGCGCTCTATTTCTTTGCGCTCTCCTGACACTGGACCGATACTTAAACGCAATTGGAACATACCCTCGCTGCCTTGTTTCGCGTACGGCCGACCATATGGGTTGGCCATTCGTTGCGTAACCGGCAACAGTTAGTTTCAATAGATAGCCTTTTAATTGGATTAGTTCGAACGATAGGTGGATACAGTTCGGTTGCTCCTTATTGTAACGTCGGCCATTATCTACACGAACGACGTCACGGCGAATTTATGCAGTCGTTTCCCCGTGGAACGATCCGCTTCTTGAACGTTCGATGTCGGTTCGATATTTCTGTGAGAAGTATAACGCATAATCGACGGGAAGCTGTTGTGGTTAACGCGGTGGCTGGTCGAACAGTATTTTCGTACTTTTTTTTTCCTTTTTTTTCTTAGATTTGTTTTCTGTGTGACCGTGTGACACGTTTTTCTTTTCTTTTTTTTTCCCATTTGTTGTTGTTGTTGTTGCTGTTATTGCCAACTCACTGATCGCATCGATTCACTCATAACTGCTTCTCGATTTTTCTGCACCATTTTGCATCCGTTGCGCGTGGTTTACACGTTCATTGAACACGGTGTTCGACACGCTAACACGTGGTTTCAAGGAAGTTGCGTTTGAAATCGACGCTTGGTGTTTGAAAAGAATGTCTCGCGAGAAAGCGTTCGACGTTTCACCCGAGTAAACCCGACGAATCGTTCCAGTGACGAATCCACCAACCAGAAAGATCGGTTCCGTGGCGGATATAGACCCCGTGAACGAGTACTACGGATCGTTGACGCCAGCAACGAACAACAACCACGTACCGCAGCATCAGCCGCCTCCACCACCACCTTCCAACGTCGGGGTAAGTCCTTTTCATCTCGTTTACATTTTTAAATAAGCATCCGCGAGATTTTTCAAACGCTTTGCGAAATCCTTCTATTACCGCCATCTTTCTCAAACATCGAAACAGAGGACAGGTCCTGCATGCGAGAGAATCCTTAATCCAGTCGATTAATCATGCAACCTCGTTTTCCCTCGTCCATTAAAATCACTTAATCCTCTCGTTACGTAAACACACGGTGTACGTACGCGAAAAATGCCATCTGGCATCATTTGGCATCTGCGTTTTAGCGGATACGCGTCTGAAGTTTGACTAAAGTCAAATTTATTAACGTTAAACCTGTCATGACTAGTCAAAATGATCTATGTGAGATATATTTTAACAAAAGTTGGCGAGATACGAAAAGAAGTTCGCACTTCCTGATGCCATACTGTCAGCAAAGTACCATTTCTCGGAAAAAAGATGCGTTTCAATGACTTTCGAATTTGAAACATTTAAAAATTGCGCGATGGGACGTATGGGACGTAATTGCACTTGGGTTTTCATTTTCTTTCAAAATAATTTCTTTCCTTTGCACTCTGAGTAATTCTTCCTATGAGCACCTACTCTGGGACTATTTACAATGGCACGAGCGCGCCTCTGTGGAAGATGGAAAATCCTACTTTCTCATTAAAAAAAGAAAGCGTGAAAAAAAAAAGAAATTTCATTATGTTGCCGTTGCGGTGACAAAGGGGCTATTAGCTTACTTAACATTGTCGACACAATGACGACAACGAAGTGCAAAGGGTTGAAATCGCGTGCCCCTAGTCATAGGTTTAGCCTATTAGATGCCTGTCAGTGGTTACCATAAATTGACCGTTTTGATGAATTTGCAGAGAGTGTACAGAGCGATGTACGACTACGAGGCGCAGGACCTCGACGAGGTTAGCTTCTGCGACGGGGATCTGATCGTGAACTGCACGGCCATCGACGAGGGCTGGATGACCGGTCTGGTGCAGCGCACGGGACGACACGGCATGCTGCCCGCGAACTACGTCGAGCCGGCCCAGATTTAAACCGGCCCTACCTTCGAGCATCCTCGTCGTCTTCGTTTCACCGGATGGCCTGGCCGACGAGCAGCACTCGAACGCTCCGCACGAGGAACGCGTCGCGCGGACCAGAGACGCGGAGGAGGAGTGGTTTGGCGTAGACAGGCCTAGGAGCACACTCGTCGACGCTGCGGAAACGAGATACGATGACGAGCTAGCTACTGACTTCCGATCGGCGATTTCGCAGCGAAACGAAGCGTCGTACTCGCGTACTCGATGCCGATGGCGGATGCGCGGCGATCGGTCAGGGGATCAGAGAGTCTTTGTCGCGTCGATCAGAGTGATTCCTTTTGTCTGTCGTATAAGGTTCGTGTATTCAATGAAATCGTCGATCTTCCTTTTTCGCAGAGGGACGAGCGAATGGACTTAATCTTGCAAGATTTCCCGCGCGAGCACCGTGAACGCTCGTTCGAATAGATGATTAATCGTGATGTTCTTTCACGCACCGAGTGCCTGCGTCGTTTCGCATTTAAGTCGGGGAACTAGAGGGTAATTCCATGTTGGGACCAAATTCTACCCCTATCGCGGGGGGTCGCTGTACTAGGGCCCAGAGTGCTCGAATAGCGGTTTTATGCGAAAGCTTCGATCCAGATTTTTATCACACTTTTTCACCGCGACACGGTTCTTCGTGTCGTTGGACGGTTTTACGATTTTCATAACCATTCCGTTGCTTCGAGGATTCCACGGTAATGATGACTCGATGATTGCACGGTGACGGAGACCGGAAGACTCTGCGCGTTTCTTACCTTTTTACCCAATGAATATGTTCTATTTGAAAGAAAGATGTCGAAGAATGTGTAATTTTTTTTTTTTCTTTTCTTTTCTCTTTTTTTTTTTAATACTAGTAACGGTATGATAAGACAGTTTTGTTTCGCGTCACGTAAGCGTCTTGTATCTGCATGCACGGTGGTTTTCTTTTTACACGGGATAATACTCTTTCGGTCTTTGCTCGCCTCCACGTCTGATGAGCGTTCTTGCGCGTTTTGTAAATCGTTGAAGCGAACAATATGCGAATTGCATGGGATATTTATTTAGAACAGTTATATAGACGGTGTCGCAATGTTTCTCCGCCAAAAGACTCGGGCTCATAGATCAAGCCACGCATTGCGTATTGCGATCCAATACGAGACAACGATGTGCCTTATATACGTAGACCTCTAATTAGAAGAATCTTTGCGCGAATCTTTCATCGCGATTTAGAGCGAACAATAAAACAGGAAAGCATGTAATTATAATGTATTCGCGAGCAACGTTACGTATCATCGGAGCACACAGAAGGAACTTCATATATGGGGTATGGCGAAAGTGAATTCTAGTTAGGACTATAAACGAAGAAGAATGTAATGTAATTGTTGATAGGAAAGTTTCGTTACACTTGCCTTGCTCGATTCGATGCATTTCGAAAGGAAGCAACGATCGCTGGAAACTTTTATTAACGTTTCTCTTTGTCTAATTAACGACATTAACCGACATTTACCTATAGTAGCTGTTAAGTTTTATCACGCGAGGTTCGCCTGTATTAAAAATGCTTTCTTTATCGGCTTTCTACGATCCTTTCAGTGCTGCGCGAGTGACTCGCGGCGCGCGGCTGCGGCGCCGAAAATCTCGTCGGAAACGATTATCGAATGCGGAGATCTCGTTTCGATCTTCGTTAGCGTTCTCGTGTTACAAATCTCTATCCAGCGTTTTCGAGCGTTTCAACGAGCGATTCAGGAAACGCAGGTGTTTCAATTGTACATAATGTAACAAAGTATTATTTTTAGTTAGTATATACCGTTAGCTGTAAGTCGCAATAAATTTCATTTGTATTTTACAGTGATGTTGAACGCAATTTGAAATTGTAATAATTGTAAAATCGCGGTGTGTAAACTTTTCCAACGAGAACTTTTTCATTTTTCTACGCGGTGTATCTCCTTAATTACATGTGCAGTTGAACGAAACGCGTTTCTTGAACCTACCGCCGTTCTATTCGACTTATTTAAACACGCGTATGTGTACGAAACGGTACTGAAAGGATTGGATCGCTTCTTGCAGACACTTTTATCGCGGCGAAACGGGATTTACCGGCGATACGAGATTGTTCTCCGCTGTGGTCTGGATTTTATAGATAGCTTTATACCTTCCTGACGTTCGGTTAATGTACAGATAATATCTGCACCATCGCGGAGATTAACCGTGCCTTGCTTCCGATTCCCTAATCCGTTTCTTACCCTTTACACACACACCACACACACACACACACACACACACACTCGTCCATTTTATTCTGCGAAATTTTCTATCCCCCCTTTTGCTGGAAATTTGGTTCCTCGGACACAGATCGTATCTATTACATTGCATTTACCTGAGTAGGAGAATAGAAGAAGTTTATACGCTATATATGTAAAAGAAATAAATAGTAATGTTGTTGCGTGCGTGCGCGCGCTCGGCCGTGCGCGACGTCGTTCGACTTTTCGTGATAAACCGCGAGGAGATATATTCATATTTTTGGAAACATGTTAGCATTATTATTATTATTATTATTATTAATTATTATTATTAATATTATTATTAATATAATTATTATTATTATTATTATTTCCCCCTTTTGTAATTATTAGAACACCGATAAGACGAAGGATCTATGATTTATAATTGAGAAAGCATACAGAAATATATGTTAGCGTTGTTTAAAACAGATAATATTATATTATGATACGAGATCATAAACAATGAATATGTTATGTAAATTGTCGTCTGTTGATTATTGTTATCCTCTCCAGATATCGCATAGACTCGTTTCGTTTATCACAGTAGTGGAGATTCTTTGGTATATCTTACATAACCTATCCGTCTTTCGCTTTTCCCTTTTTCGATACAATTTAAACATTTTCAAACATTCTACAAACTTTTCAATTACGTTTAAACTACGTCGAGGTCGAAATTCTCCTAGACTTTATCCGAGGATTTAGAAAGTTCGTCATCTCGAGTCGTACGACGCTACGAATTTGCGAAAACGCAGCAGTACGGGCGATAGCTGAGAAAAGAAAAGATCCTGCTGCGAAAAACGGAAAACTTGCGATCGCTGCAAATCAAGAAAAATAAAAGAAGTCGGCGTTCAAGTATAAAAAATGCACATTTATTGAAAGTGATATAAGTACAGTAAAAGGGTAACTGTTTCGTAAGACCGGTATCGCAGTGATAAGTGCCCGTTGCCGACTCCATATGAAACAGATTTCGGCAGAATTTTGTTCCACGAACGAACCGCGTGTGAGAAACTTGTATCTCACATTGATTCGAAAATTCTGCTTCAACGACACTCGAATCTGGTACAAAGCTTCGTACAGTTAAACTTGATGAATGTTAATCGTTCCGGTAACTGAGGAATTTGAAGACTTCAATTATCAAAAGAGGTTAGAATACCAAGTGTGCCATTCGTAATCTTATCAATTTGCTATCACTTTCTTTACTTTCTTATTCATTACCCTTTAACTGCCGAGATTTCTCCACTAACGTTGTCGTAAAACAAAAACGAATATTCAAGAAAGCTAAACAAAAAAGGAAGCATCAATTGGCAAATAGTAAATGCATGATAGCAGCGAGGTTAACGAAAAGGATCCCGAAGCAGTTAAAAGGTAGACGCATCGCGTTAATTCTCTAATACAAAGCGATACATTTCTTCGACAAAATTAACACGTTTTCAAATACGAAACACCCAATACAAAAGCTGTTTACGTTAACTCATCCACCCGGCAGTGTAGCAACATTACGAGACACGAAAGCAAAGAAGCAGGCGCCAATGATCGCGAAACGTAACGAATTTAACGCTAAACTTGACACTAAAATCCATCGGAAATCTATCGATCCGTCAAGACCATTCTTCTATTTTGAAAATGATTTCTTAATCTCTTAAATTTTTCGCAAACTTATCTGACGTAAATAACAAATAAACGCGAAACAACAATTACTAAATTGTTCGATCGAAAAGCTCCCCACTCTTCTTCCAGCGTCGCTGAAGGTGGGGGTACAAAGTGAAACAGTCACGGTGGGGATGAGCCTACACAGAAATGGCCTTGAACGGTCAACCGATATCGGACGGACTATACCTCGACCGAGAAACCGCACTGCCTAGCCACATCGGTGAAATAACACGCAAAATCAAGGATTCTTCCTCTTACATCGCATTTCTCCTTCGTTTTTGTTATATTTTCTCTATCTCTGTTCGTTTATATTTTCCCTAACGCATTCAATGTGGCTCTTCTCGACTATCCGCTGAACTCCAAAGAATCGTTATCAGACTTTTGTTCTTCCTTATCGTTCCTAACGATTTGGCTACGACGTATACACTCGACGAAGAAAAATATTTTCCCTAATTATCCGCTAATCATCCCTTGCGCGCTCCTATTACCTTGTCGAGTATCGAACGTTGATTATCTCTTTGCACCAGCATCTCGGTTACTCTACCGTCGTTCCTTGGCACGAAGTAAAGCTGCTTTTCGTTTTCCACGATGAGTCTAGTGACGGATACATGAGACGGACTATAAATTTGGCGGCATAAGCTGAACCTTGCGATCGGATGTGTTCTGTATGGGTACAGGGTTGTACACGTGAGCGTGTATGCGTGTATATGTGCCAACGGGGTTCGCGATTAGGGGATGTGACCGGGTAAAAGAACGCCTACACAGCTATAAAGCGACCTCGATACTAATCGCTAGTAATTATCAGAATACAAAGTCGAACGGAATGACTGAGAGAATACGTAACACGATGGAATGAAATATATGAACTTAACAACGAAGGAAGAACGGAGTTGGTATAAAAAAGTACAGAATAAATACAGTAGAAAATGTAAAGAAAGGGAAAAAGTTCAGTCTACGACATATTCCAACCTAAATGCAATTTCGCAAAATCTTCATCATCTTTACCCTTTCCCTAATCTAGAATTCTTAAAAATAAACTTCTACAGGCAGATACAGAGAAGTTTTCTCCGGTTATAGCAAACCTAGAGACTTACTCTTCTAAACGAAACTCTAAAAACGCTTACTTCGCTTAAACAAAGATTCTAAACAAAGGTTTGGTCCTCGAAGGCAATAAACTGAACGCTATCATTCGTACCCAACTCCAATCCATCGACCCCTGTTATTCCCAACGTCCAACAAACTCTGCGGACACCTTAAAATCCTGTCGCTATTTTCTCACAACAAAATCGAACACGGTGACTAACAGAAGCAAAAGAACCGGTTACAAAATCGGTCGGCAATCTAGTCGGCTATTGCCAACGGTCCATCGAGCGTTTTGATGCTGTGTAGGTCCGCAGAAGACGCCTGGGTACCGCGTCCTCTTCGTGTTGATCGAGAATCGAGGTTTCTTTGGGCGTCGTGCGTCGGAGGATCCGCGTGCTGGCAGTGTCTCTTTAAACGTAGCGTGATCTTTTCGTACTTGTTTCCCTTTCTCATTAAAACGATACATGTATTCAGAAGTGTATGTGCGCGCGCGCACGCGCGCCTGTGTACGTGAGTATACACGTATTGCTGAGAATTAGCCCGCCTGCTAATATCCGGCCAGGTCGGCGAACGTCTGGTCCATCTCGTCGGCGATCGCTTTGTACTTACAGCGCTCGTTTACCACCACGTCTGCAATGCAAAAGGGAGGGTTACGTGGCATTAGTCGGATGTTAGACCCTGTGTTAGTCGGACACCTTTACCATCGCTTGTTAGTCAAAGAGAAAGAGAGAGAGAGAGAGATAGAGAGAGAGAGAATGCGTTGTTACGATTTAGCAGAGGGACTCTGATCTGATCCGATTTTGACCATTGGTTCGTTCAATTGGCAGCTGTGGCCTTGTCATACCCTTCTCGGATACGATTAGGCTCGGGTGATAAAGACTACGGTCGCTCGTGACGGTTACAGATGACATTATTATTTGTTAGTGGGTTAGTGTACTTTATAAATCGGGGCTCGAGGGAGGATGTCCTTTAGCGCGAGGATTCGCAATAATTAGAGCTACTTGTCGTTCGCATATCTTTATTGAGGCTCATAGAGGTGATCGTTCCAAGAAGACGCTGCTTCTTGGGCTATCGTGTTACAGTCGTTAACAATAAAAAAGAAGACTGGTTTCAGGGCGAAATCTTTATTTTGCCTGTTTGCCTGGCTACAACGATCGACGCTTGCGCTGCGCGGTGTATAAGAGTGTCGCGCGTGGTCGAAAGTGAGTACTTACCAAACACGTTTCGTCGCGGAATCGTAACGGAATCATCGTAAACGAGTGACTCGACTAATCGTAATCTAGAATACGGAGTTGTCGACTGATTTACAAAAAAAAAAGAGACAGGAACGAGGGAAGAAAAGAAGAAAAGAAGAAAAGAAGAAAAGAAACTAGGGGGGAGAAAACTTGGTGGACGAACAAACCGGGAACGAAGTTGTCGACTGGATAAGATAAAAAAAAAGAAAACGAAAGAGGAAATTGGGCGCGAAAGAACGCGGAACGTATTTGCTTGAAACGCAACGGTTTTTAGATACAATGGTAACAATAATAATAATATAAGCGGACTGGCCGGTGTCACGAAGCGACCATGATGGTGCATCCGGTCGTTTCGTCGGCGCACAAGCCCGGCCAATTATTTCGACAGCCGATGGACACGTACGATCGCCGATTATCAATTAATTCTTCTCGATCAGCTCGGTGAAGGTGAGGTCCAGGTCGTCGCAGATGTATTTGTACTTTTCTTTCTCGTGTACGAGCTCGTCTGAAAGGAAGAGTGTTCCCATTAATAACTGACACAATCGAGTAAATCGTTTATCTACCATTACGCTTACACATAGGATATAATCTGTACCCTAAAAAATGAGTACGAGCAAAAATTTTTCACCAATTTCACGTACACGTGATAAATAACAGTACCGTCGATACGAGGATGGTCTTATGCTGATAAAAAGTGATTCGTTAATGATCAAAAATGGCTTGGTTCTTAGCTCTTTGCTTTCGTCGTGCAGAGACGTCTTTTTGTAAGAACGTAGGCAGTAAAATAGGGGGAAAAAAAGAAAGGAAAAGCGACGAAAACGAAGAGCCAAGAGCAGAAAATGGTTACAAGGATTTGCAACGCCAAAGTGCGTCCATAGAAGATATTCATGATCCGTTATGGCAAACTAGAGCCTCGAGATCGTTAGTTAAGCGGGTTAAGAAGCTCGTGAAGTAACTTACGGATTACGTGTTAAGAGCAAGCGAGATTGTGAGAAAGGTGACTGTATTATAATTGATGCTATATATATGTCTATATATATATATTTTTATTTGTTTGGTCGAAGCGTTAGGGGGGTTGGTTAGTGGCTCGTTAGACGCCGTAGAGTTCCATGAACGCCTGATCCAAGCCGTCCCCGATCTCCTTGTACTTCTCCTTCTCGGCCACCATTTCATCTGCAAGCATTCGCAATGTTATTTCGAAGAACGTTCGTACCCTCTTCGATATCTGCCCGCGGTGTGTCGCGTGTTCGAGCAGATCTAAGCTCTAAGAAGGTAAGCCGTTGTATCGTTAAAGAGCTGTGAAGCGTTGGTGACGTGGACAGGAAGCGGGCTTTGGAGTAGATTGAATGTTCTTGCTGAATATTTTAGTAGAGATGAATGAGGCCGATGTTCTCCGAGAACGCGAAGCGTGGTGTTTGAATTATGGTTTATGACGCTGATGTAACGCGCGAGATATTCTAGATTCTAGCACGAAGAAAAACGCTCTTTGTACGTCTCTCTGTAGAGATTTTTCAAGCAGCTACTAGCAACGTGATTTCTGAAATTGCAACAGTTACCGAGGGAGCACGAGACAGCACGCGAATCAGCCAAAGAAGAGAGGTATATACGCGTGTCTCTCGTTTCCGAAAATAGCGGCACCTGATTAAAATCGCAAAGCAGTAGCCGATTCAAAGGCGACAAGCACGGTGCCATAGAAAAATCTTTCCTCAAGGTCGCGTTCTCCATTTAAGGGAGCCTCCACGGCGCCCGGAGGAAAGCAGCCATTACGTCACCGTACTTTATGTCCCTCTGAATCATGCAACTTGGACTGTAGGACCTTCGTATCCGTAGACACACTGCTGCGTGTACACTTCCATCGTCGTTAGGTATCTCCTGCGCAAACAGTGTAATGTTTGAGAATTAGGAAAAAGGAGTGGGTCATGCTGGACTCTGGACGAAGAATCGTAAGACTAGCAAAGAAAATACAAGCAAGTTTACTCACCACGATTTTTCGATACGTACCACATCGTCAGATCGGTTCTCCTTCGTGTGTTGTAGCATGCAACAACTACGCACAGCTAACACAATGGGCAGCGTCGT
>NW_016912235.1:512847-564834 GCF_001483705.2 Eufriesea mexicana
GGGGGGGGGGAATAGAGAACAATTATAAGTGAAAAGAAAAACGAGTTCACTCATACACACGTGGCAACAAAAACAAACGACACGCTGTTTTTTCAAAATTAAAATATATATTACAAACAGTTTTATAATAATAGCAATATATATAATAATCATTATCATTACAATGATATTAGTGTTATTATCATTCCATTCGTTTTTTTTATTAATATTAAGTAAATTAATAAACTAAAACTCTCAAGTGTGAACTCAAGTATCTGCGTTTCCTTTTTATGCACTTATTCTCTCTCTCTCTCTCTCTCTCTCTCTCTCTTTCAACTCCATCTCGCGCTCTTTCATACTGTCGGCATATTATCGGGAAAAAAAAAACGGGAATAACAAAAAAATTTCATTATCATTAACGGTAGGACGCGTGGAATCGTAATTATTGTGCTTTCTTCGTTTCTTCTTAATCATGCTTACTCTATCTCACACACGCACACGCTCATTACCTCTCTCGCTCTCTCTCTCATTCTCTCTCTATGAAGTAAACGTGACGTTTTCGGTCGCAAGACGCGTAATATACTCTCTTCGCGTGTCTTTTCGAGATTTCGGAACTGAAACGGACACTGTTGCAATTGAAACGTCCCAATGAACCTCGGTGAATGCAAGTAACGCTACGAAATGGTACCACGACGATCGTGGTACCTCGATCGAGCTGTATAAAATCTACGACTATTGCACGGGATATTCCTGGAATACGCGCGAAAAATTCGAACTTTCTAAACCCATCTCGACAAGACACTCGAGGAGACTTCGAGACTCACGGAGAAACTATAACGAGAATCACCAAAGGGATTAAATACGTAGATGATCAGGCAGTATCTTTCTGTCTTTTTCTTTCGCGATGACAAAGAGAAGAAAAGTTTCACGCGGAGTTACCGACTCGCCTTTAGACCAAGGCGGTCCTAATATGTATGTAGCAACGGTATTAATTAACAGCGGCGATGAACGATTGCAAGGTGAAGTTATGCGAAATGGAAATTCTCTCGTCCCTATGTCTCTTTCCTTTCCTCTTCTTTCTTTCTCTTTCCGTTTTGCTTTTGTGAATCGAAGTTCGCGATTGGCCAGGCAACGATCGTTAATATAACAGGTGAATCCAGGCACGATCGGTAAACATCGAGCGGCTCAGCGTGAACGAGAAGAACGCACGCGATTTTCGTGTTGCTCGTATTTTCCTCGCTAACAATTGCTGCGTTAATTAAAGTGCAAGTTCGCCCTTTCTCACGAGGAAGATTCCCGAGATTATCCGATTTATATAACTGGAATCTCGCTTTCCTAGACGATTTCTCATTGCTACATGATCGGTACTCGAAAACGCGTGGTGGGAAATCGAAGAAGGCAATTCTTCTCGAACAATTAAACTCGAATAGAACAAATAGAAATTCTTCGAAGAATTCGCCAAGGGTTTTATATATAGGGCTCTACCTTAAGTATTTATTTATAGAGAATCTCCTCTTTCAATTGGACCATCGTGTCGTATATACGAATTAGATTATAAATATACAAACATTGCGTTATATATTAAACTGCGCTCTATTAGATATATCATCCTATTCATTACCGCGTTTACCTCGTTAAGCTCTAAGTTTTAATTACGTTAACTTTATCCTTTTCTCAGCTAGGTCATGTACGAATACGAGTATAATCTTGGATTTGTTCCTCGAAGGGGTCACCTGGCTGGCAGTGAGCGTTTCTTAGAAGCGTTTAAGATTATCACCAGTGAGCGAACGAGCATGGAAGGCCAGGAACGTTTCTTGTTCACGCTGAACCCCGGGGAATATGGAATGTAAACGACGAAAAGCAACGAGCGATGCTTGCTCGTCCCTTTCCCAGTTGACCATCTCACAACGCGATTCTACGTCGAGGAGAAATTTCCTCGTTTTCCTAGCTCGAATCGATCAAACATTCTTTACAGCAACGTTCCAATACGTCTGTAAGAATTTTTCACACGGATTGTCGCAAAAGTTACATTTTCCGTAAGACTATGATCGCTAGATAACCACCATGACCACTAGGAATTTGGAAAGAAAATCACAGCGACACGGAAGATTGGTATTTCGAGGAAAATACGTTATTCCGAGATGCAGGACGATATAGATCACGCGACGTCTGTCGAACGCTACACGCGATCGGTTGGCAATCGAATTGGGCCGGATATGAACCGCAGAGGATCGAATTTTGCCCGAGACCACGACACGCGATCGCGGGTCGAGACCGGTAGAAAATACTTGACAGACTCGATTGAAAATTCTTCCTCGACGTACACGCTTCGATCGACTCTCTTTTACTCTCTGTTTCCTATCTCCTCTCATCATCCTCCGTAACGCTGGTCGTTTGTTCACACTGCTTCGGAGTGGCGATTAAAAAGCACTCGGTCGAACACGGCGATGTTAATCTCGCTAATTCGAGCAGGGGCGAAACACAGCGTTAATGGAAGGGGGAACAAAGAAAAAGAAAAGAAAGGAAACAAAGAAGAAAGAAAAAAAAAAATGGAGAAATCAACTCGGTCGGGTAGACAGAAGAAAAACTCGAAAGGAAAAGAAACGGTAAGGCAAAGGGAAGCAAAACTTGGTGTCCCTTTGACAAACCGCACACCCTACCTCCTCTTTATACTTTGCACTTTATACTCGAATCGTCGTTTCTTCTTTTCCCTACCTAAAAATGTCGTCTAGTCTCCCTGGATTTCTCGCGCGCGCAACACACGCACACGTACACACGCAACGGTAGCGACAGCAACAGCAGCAAACACACACATGCACGAATCACACACACGCGTACACGGGCGTACAGACGAAAAAGAAGTGCGCAACCGGGGCGCCTGCTGAGATGGGCGTTACAATGGGAGATGCGTGAGTCTAGCCTAATAGAGACTGCATGAGTTTTTTTTTTTTGCGGATTTTCTTGTATCTTTTCTCGTTCGGTAAACGTTAATAGTGTGCACCACACACAAAAGCGCTCGCGTCGCACAGCGTATATCATGTTTTCAACGATAGTTTTCCATTTTCCACCCCCCACCCCGACCCCCTAACAATCGACGTACGTTTGTCCTCCGTGTCCCTCACCCCCTTTCGAATCCGTGTTCTATGCGTTTGTTTGTTTATTTAGTTTGCTTTTTCCCCTCTCTGTTTGTTCCTTTTAATCCCCGAAGGAATCGTACCCTACTATCTCTGCGTATGCTTTTGTTTCAACATCTCTGTTTTTCGTTATATCTTTTCTCGTTTTCTCTCGTGTTTCTGTCGGCCGCGAGACACGATCTACATGTTCTGGATGTCATGCAGGGTGGCCTCCATCTCCTCCTGGAGCAATTTGTTTTTTTCTCTCTCGGCGGCAAGGTCGTCTGGAAAGATCACCGGTTAGAGGGAGGCTGCACACGCATACAGGCACACGGGCGTGCGCACAACGATTCGCTCGATCGCGGAAATGCGCTCTCGGGGTTGCGGGGGTTAGAAAGGAACACGATGATCATCGAGCAAATGCACACGGCACACGCGACGATGCGACCATCAACGTCGCCGTTGGCGTTAAAATCGGCAAACACGCGATGCTTTTTCTCCGGCAAACGACAGCCATGATTGTTTCGTAGACTCTCGGGGGGAATCGATCGAGCGAGCTGCTGGATCACGTGTTTCGACAGGTCGTCGATGGATCTCTTTCTTTTACGAATACTAAATTTTATAATACCAAATTGAACACACGTTTTCCCAATAAATCGCAGATTTTATCCTTCATTTTGTTATTATTATTATTATTATTATTTTAATAAGGTTTTGCTTCTGCAGGAAGTTATTTCTCCAATTGTAATTGTTCTTGACAGATCCAGTACTCCAAAATGACTGTCGTCTGCGGTTCTATTAATCACTGGATGCACTCAAACAAACTCGGGTGCTTGGTCAATTTGGAAAGAGATGTTATGGTCGTTAATGAGTCCCTAGCAGGTTATCGCAACTGTAACACGTTCGAATGCGAGCTTACTTCCCTTATTCTGCTCCCATCGACTTTAAACGTTCGATTTGCAGTTCTCTCTCTCTCTCTCTCTCCCTCTCTCTCTTTTTCCTACTCGATCGAGGAACGTAATATCTCTAACTCGCTAGAAAGTAAATCAACTGCGGTATCAAAGGAATAAATACGAACTGGCCGTTCCTAAGCTACTCGTAAGTGCCCGAGGAAGATTGTCAATGGCCGTTCGAGAAAAGCAAAAGTCTCGAAAATGAAAATTGCAAACGATGACATCGACGAAACGAGCGACAATGCCTGACAAATACGCACCTTCGAGCCTGTCGACCTCCTTCTGCAACTTCTGCACGGATCTTTCTGCGAACTCGGCACGGGCTTCAGCCTATAGGAACAGGAAGAACGGATGAGTATTTCCGCCAAGTCACTTTCACGTGATTTGTCGTCGATTTTAAAATTTCTTCCGCTACTTGGACAACTGGCTTCCATGCATTGTGCAAAATTTACAAGCAAACGTATTACGCATACGTATATCTAATTTATCCATGAATATTATAAACGTAATAACGTGTAATAAATCGTATCTTCTTTTGTAAAATATCTTTTTAAAATCGACGGATTCGTGGTACTTTGATTTGTTCTCGTTGTTAGTAAAACTGCACTCCATGCTTAAGTCTGATTTTCAACGAGAAGAATTTAGCGAAAAACCGTTAGTGTATCGCACACATTGTCTTAATTTTGTTAATGTTAAATATATTGTTGCTTCGTCCACAATCGAACACCCAAACACTCGTACCTCGTTCGAAATTGGGCAGTATCGATATCCATTTGTTGCTTATCAGGAACTCGATCGATCATTTCTCGACACCTGCTCTTTACGTTCGTACTTATGCGTAATATGTAAATTATCGATACGTGAATCGAAAGGTGTGCAAGATAAGAGAGGAACGTGTACAAAAGAACGAGCATCTAATCGATAAGAAGTAGCAACAACGGGATACAATATGTACAACGTGAAGCAAATAAAATTCAGCTAATTCGACGAACAACGAAACGAAAATTCGTACAAGAACTTCATACAAGAAAAGAAAAAAAAAAAGAAAAAAAGAAAAAAAAATCTATCGATATTTCTTGATATCTCTTTTCGCAAATTCGCGGTACTTAAAGATCCTCCACTTGCGGTCTGGCTTTTACTTACCTCTTTCAATTGACTATCCAATATCTTCACTTGGCCCACGAAAGTCTCCTCTCTTTGCGTCGCCTATTTTTAGTCAAGCGCAAAAAAAGAGAAAAAAAAATGACCTCACGTTAGCTTCACAAAATCAAAAGAAATATATATAATATATACATATACAGAGTGAAAGAAAATGAAAGAAATCAGGAGAGTGGAGAACGAATGTCGAGGTTAAGAAAGAAGAAAGTAGCGTAAATGAGAAGAAAAGAAGGCGAGCGTGATCGAGTTAATTGGTTTAGTAGAAACGGCGATAAACTCGCGACGACAAATCACACTTTGGTAGAAAAAAGAAAACGATCGGATGCAAAGTACTCTCAAAAAGGATCGGTACCTCCTTTAGGCGAGAGGTAAGAGTCTTAATTTGGTTCTTGTACTCCTCTTCACGCTGGTTGGCCTATGGTACAGTAACGTGAACATTATGCATCTCCACGCGCAAATTCGACATATTTTATTTTTCTCGATCCATCGACGCGATTTCTATCTCTTTTTCTCCCCTCCCATTTTGTTATTTCTTTTCGCGTCCTGCCTCTCCGCGTTAGCCTAACAGGTGCGCGCAACGATGCATTAAAACCATTCGCGTCCCGTGCAACCGTGAATTCATTCCGCGTTACCGTGAAAAATTACACCGTGTTCCTGTTACCGCGTTTTTCTCCCGCCGATTTCTTTCTTCCGCGAGAAATTTCGCGGCATGTCATTTTCTCCCGAGGCAAAAGCTTTTGCCGCATCACGGGATGAAAAGAAAGAAGGGTTTCCAACGCGTTAACGCGGTGTTTCGCGACGAATCGACCATTTTATATCGCGAATGCAAGTCCGATTTTATATTTCCCGGACGAAAATTCGAAAATTTATTTCAGTCGACACGCGCAGACGTCTAACGGTCGTCGACACGCACGGATCTCGCATACTAATCGCGCGAGAGACATTTACGAGATACGGTTAGCGATCGAATACGGATGTAATCGTAGTTCGCGGCTGGAACGCGCAGTGATTTTGAAAGAAAGAGAAAGTGAAACAGATATTTCGAGATTTCGTGGATGTTTGTCGTGACTCGTTCTAGCGGTACTTACCTTCTCCTCGGAGACCTCGAGGGACTTCAGGTTGTTGCCAACCACGCGCAGTTCCTCCTCGAGCTCGACGATCTTCCTGCAAAACGAACGAACCGTTTACTACGAATCCTGATCGTAAACTCGATTCCTACCTGACAGTGTGTTTCTTCGGCGTGGACGAACCGCTGGTCGTTGCTTTTTCTACTCTTATTTCCACTCTTCGTGTCTCATATCACGATTATATCAACCTGTTTCTTTATTTTCTCTTTTACAACAGGCCTCGAGGTTATATTTTTGATACAGAATGTATCCAAAGAAGTATCAGTTTTGTTACTTTAATTAAAGAATTTTTCGTTGCTTTTTTAAGAATAATTTTTCGGAATTTTATTTACACGTGGTGTTTCAAAGTAGCTGATCTTTTGAAGAAAAATTGCGAGTTGTTTACTTCAGATCAGGCGGCCTGATTTGAAACACCTTGTACAACAGGTTCAGAGCCGCGCTACGTTTCCAGTGGTATCGATGACAGCGATTTTGTACCGATTTACCGTCGACCAGCGTTCGTCCATGTTAGACAAGCGTCCATTCGCGGAAGTGAAAGAAAGGAAACAGAGGGGAGAGAACAATGACATGCACAAACTGAACAACCTACCCTTCCGAAAGTTCCGCCTTCTCCTCGGCACGCTCGAGATCCTGCTCCATCATGACTAGTTTTCTGGCGACCTGTGATCAACAGCCACACGTGTCATGCGAAGAAGCAAGGATGATGAGGGTTTAAAAAAAAAAAGACGAAAAATATGAACAGAAGAAAAAAGAAAATTCGAGTAAAATAAAAAAGATAAAAATTAGGTCGTAAACGCATGCAAAGGGTCAGCATCCGGCCTGCTCCTCCTCGGTCCCCATTGGTCCATCGGTCTGCTGCTCGATCGTGACTCGAATCTTGGTCAAATGCTCTGATAAAAGTCTCTTCATCCGAGAGAATCGAATTTTACTCCACGAATCGTAAAAACTATAATATCAACCATGCTTCTGCATCGAAACGGGTCTCCATTTTCATTCCATTCTCTCGGATGTGTAAATTCAAAGAGAAATCTCAGTCGCGAGGATGGTAACTTGAAAAAGGCAATTTCGAAAGAAGGTCTTAGCTGTGAAAATTGAATAAAAAATCTTGAAATCGCGAAGTTCGGCAACGCGATACAAAACTGCGATAAAGAAGAGACTGTTTGGCGAAGCACCCTTCTCGCAAAGAGCTGCTCAAATTCCTCTCGGCTTCTCGAGTCCCCTTACGCGTAAAAGGGTTGCTCGGCAGACTCAGATTTCTCTTTGGAAAGCAACGCAATTCGATCGTGGCACGCGATCGATCCATGTCGCCGATCGTACTCGATTTTCGAGCCAACGGAACCTCCTCGGTTCCAGTAGCACCGGAACTTCTCTCGGGGAAAGGAACGAAAGTACGACAATGAAACGAACAAACCGGGAAACGAGTGTTAGACACTTCCACACGTGGCCACGCGTCGTTAGTCATCGTCGACAAGGGCACCAACAACGAACAGCGATCAGTGCGTATGCTCGTGGTACCTATCGGTGCACACAGGCCTGTACATGTTCACGTGAGAAAGTGTGGCGAGAAATTAGGGGGGTGGGGTGGGGTGGCAAGAACAAACTTGGCGGTCGTTGGCGCACGCTTGAAATCTCAAAAAAAAAGGCGTTAATGCAGAAACAAGACGGAGGAGGTGTGAGTGTTTCGGATTTTTGCTTTCTTTTCTTTTGGAAAAACGGATGCTTACGACTCTCCGGCCTCGGCACGTTCCTCGGCACGTTCTAGATCGGCCTCAACCATGGCCAATTTACGGGCGACCTGTATAAACGACACATACACACGGTTTCTCCTTATGTTCCCTTTTTGTCTCTCACCGACAGCTCCCTAACTCGCTCTCTCGCTCTCTCCCCCATTTCGTTTCGCCGACCCGTGTCTCGCGCGTCTCGCCGCAGCATCTGGGCCAAGATCGACGATCTCGCGCCTCGATCTTGCCGCCATCCACGCCCCACGGCCGAGATCTCCGCGATTCCGACCGGCTCGATGTCGCTCTACGAACTGGAAGAGGAGCTCGCGCTCCTTTTGCGTCTGGCCAGTTCCATCCACTCGCTTCTCTGCCTCTTTTCCAATCGAACCTTCCACGTGGCGAATTTCCAAACCCGACTCGGACCGGTGATTGCCTCTGATCGATAATTCCACCGCTCCTTTGCCAGATCTAATAATTCCAGCAAGGAGCGTGTTTACACGAGCGTTTATTTCGAGTAGAAAAATAAAAAGGCAGCATCGATATAGTACTATAGTAGAAAAATTCGAGATATTATCACTTTACTCCCAGAACGAAAAGATCGACAGAAATAAGATTTCTCTCCATCAAGGAAAACTAGCAGTAAATTTTTCTGCGTGCCGCAATACGATTTTCCGCGCAGCGTTATGCAACTCGGAAGCAAATTGTTCACAAGCGGTACTAATTGAGTTATTCTTACTAATCTCTGGCAATTTTTCTTCGTTTAATCGCGAGTGCTTAGAGAATAAAGACTCGGTTATAACAGTCACTAGCATACTCGAAATACCTATATAATTGTGACTTGGTTACGGTACTTACAAAGAGAGTGCAGTCTCTCGGATCATAGATTTAGTTGAAAAATATATCATTATAAGCACAACCACTCGATAGTTTTCCAGATATTTATGATCACAGTTTTATTATTGCCTTAATTGATTATTTCGAATATTTAGCAAGTGCCATGCTAATGGCGATATTCGAAAATTCCCACGTTGGTGGCAATTTGCCACTTGATAACTATCGATAACTATTCGGAAGAAATCTATAGTTAAAATTAATGAAGCTTTAATACTAGATTTACGAAACCCGTCAATTTGACGGATGGATTGCGCCAATTATACGATGTTAACAGATTTAGCTAACTTACATTAAGACTGTTAATATTGAAACTGTTTTTAAATTAAACTAATCGTTAAAAAAAAGACACGTGGTTCTTTTACCTGTCAATTTGACAGGTGTTAACCCTTTGCACTCGACGACTTTTTCGTTACAGAAAAATAGTAAATGAGAAATCATATGCAAATTAAGACGTAGAATTATTTTTCTTCGACATTCCACACAGCGTTAGGTAATTTTAAATTTGATATATTAATTACCGTCGATCTTTAGAATCTGATTAAATGGTGACTGAGAGTCACCTCTCGAGTGCAAAGGGTTAAATATGTAGAAATAGGTATACAGATAGCGTCCGTAGATCATAAATATCTCAAGAACGATCGAGTACTTGCCCTTACTGTACATTTTCTCGAACTGCACGACTAAATCTACAAACCTGCAAAATTTCAACTAAATCAACGACTCGAAGGACTCGCACACTCTCCTTGTTAGATGCCCTGATCGAGCTTGCCCGAGTTTCGTTCAACGAAATATGAAACTCGCAGATGGTTCGAAGGGAAAGATGTTCTTGTGCCATTTACCAAGGCAAACACGACACCGGTCCAAAATTTCTTTCTGGTTTCGCCATACGCCGATACAGCTTCTCACCTCTGCCAAGCCAGACGCTACGCCTGTTTGCGGGCTGCTGGCCCGCGAGGCATAACGCGGACCGCGTATCCTTGACCAAGTGAAACGAGTCCGGAGGAGCCAGAAGACGGAACACCGATCATCTCTCTATTCGTTCGCAAATATTCCGCCGCGATTTTCAACCAGCCTGCTCGTTTCGCTCGGTTAAGGGGTTAATTGTATTCCGCGTTCTTGCGCGCGAATCCGCTCGCGGTGGAATCGCAAATATTGAACCAGTGAAACACTAACCGTGAAACGTGCTCCCCCCGTTCGAGCCATTCGACTTTTACGCTGGCTGGCTGGTCGGCAGCGGGCGAATAATTTAGGCACGTTCGACCGGACGACAACGGGCACGAAGACGCGACGAAGAGGCGAGGAGAGGTTGGAATTTGAAGCAAAACTCCAGATGTACCGTACCGCGCGGCTCGGTCTGCTTGGCACACGTTCGAGATAACATTATCGCGGCCTCTTCCAGCTGTGGAGCGCATCTCGCGAAGAGGAGCAGCGAGCAGATAAGAAGCGAAGCGAGAGAGGAACGGTTCTTAGCTTCGCTCCGAGAGATCGGCACGAATGGATGGAAATACTCGCACTGGCAACAGCGAGGTCACCGTGGAAAACGAAGGAGAATTCGCTTCGTCCATCGGCCACGGGACACAGCAGCCTGCGCCATGGAATGTCCCTTTCGTTTGTCCACGAAGACCTTTCCTTCTACTACGCATGCAACTAACTCTGCGAGCCGTCACGCGACCCCTCGATCGTGCATCCTTCGCCATTATCCTTCATACGAAATTTGAAAAATCACAGCTAAAGAGACCCGAAAATATTCTAGCTTTTATAAATGCGAACGGAAGAATGGAGCTTGGCGAAATATCAGAGGGAACGTTCGCAGTGATCCAGTAACTGAACTGCACGTTATCTGAATGACGTAACCGGACGAAATTTGCCACTCATCGAGAGGTTTACGTAACGCTCGCAAATCCCAGAAACAAAGGGTCAATGATAAGCGATTACTGCATCGTGTTAAAGAACAGAAAGAGATGGAGCATCGTCGCATTCGGTTAAGGCTCGCCTCAGTTGCTCCGAGCTTCTGCAATAACTGTTATGCGGTTAGATCGTTAGAGAGACAAGCGACCGAGATTTTATCTGAATCTCACGACTCTGACACGGTGTCACTGCAAACATTAAGAAAGAACATTGCAAAGATTTATTAGTTTCGATGCTTATTAATTCAATGACACTAAATAAAAACATGATGAGTGCGATCTTGTTAGAGGGGGCAGGATACAGGGGGGCCGCGTTGAAGTTACAAATCGAGTCCCGGGGATTGAAAAATCAGTTCGAGCCACGGGGAACCATGGACGATCGGTGCCGATTCGCTTTTATTACTCTCGCGAGGCCCATTCCGTTGGAACGCGTCGAGAGACGCGTCCAGTGGGCCCGGTATTGCGGTGGGACTTTCTTTTTTCATCGTTCAATGCCACCGAGTGGTATCAAACTTACGTTCCATACCGTCGTGGTTCACTCGTGCTTGTCGAACTGCCTTTTCGCCTCCTTTTTTCCCCTGTCCCGTCAAGAAAATTTCCAGAATTATTGCCAGTCTTGCTCTGCCAGTCCACCGTTCAAATATCCAATTCCTGTACCCTTCAATTCCAAACAGTCACGTTTAAAACGTAAATTACACGGTGTCGAAACTGACAGAGCTGCGAAAGAGATTACCAAGAAATTATTTCCGAATTTTCGCGTTTTTTCCTTAATTGGAAATGTAAATAATTTCATAAATTAGTAGACAGATTAGGCAGTGTTCTTCGTTACCGACGTAAAATTCGAGGGTACTCGTTACGAAGTGTTTGTAACTTCAACGTCGCCACGCGACACCACCTACCATGACAGATAGATTTTGTAATTCGAATGTTTCCGAGCTACGTTCCGAATTGGAGAGAAAACGAAAAGAGGAGATCTTTGGACAAAAGCAGCACCATTTTAATCGCGCGGGAGACCGAGATGCACACGGTCCCGTTCGTATCACAACACAGGCCGCGATTAAACCATACGTTACAGATCTAGCTTCCGATTAGGCGAACGCGAACACGCGGGACCAACGACGTTTTCATCGGATTCGTGTACGATCGAGAGACGATTTTGCGCGATGATCCTTCGAACTACATTTTTAACCGTTATTAATATATTTTTTCTTTTTCTCTTTTACGAAATTGGCACTTGAAACTTTTCTTTCTCGCTTATTTTCTTTTTTTTTTTTCTTTTTCTTTTTCGGTTCCAATAAGCACTTGGAAATCACAGATATACAGTGGTTTTAGTATTAAGTCGCGCTCAAAACACGTGACACTGATATCAATCGTATAAGCGTATCACTATTCAACATTTTTCATATTTCTTTTTTTCTCTTTTTTTCCCATTTTTTTTGTACTCTTTCATCATACTCGAAAAGAATTATATTATTCGGACACTGCACTTCTTACCCGTTGATCGATCAGTCATAATCTCACTTACTCCACGAAATCACAAACGATCAATAACCTTACGTTCCCTTCATTCTTTCGTATCCTCGTCGCGTGAAAAATCACTGTTTCTTGTTTCTTTATCCTTTGAAACTTTATCGGGGACGAGACATTGCGTAAATCTTTCTTTTTCTTTTTTTAAATATCATTACGACCGAAAAATTCTTGCTGAGAAGGACGTTCGCGATCGGAACAACGATTCCCGACGACCCCGGTGGATCGAAAAGAACGATCGAAATATCGATTTAGATATTCTCGAGGACGAGCAGCGCGTTTTTACCTTCGATCGATCGAGACGTGTGAGTAGATTCGTTTTATATTATACCGGGCCACGGTGATTTCGAGCACACAGAGAGAAGACAGAGAGTTACGGGGTTAGGCACTATTATCTCGACTATTAACTAGGAACCATCATCATCATCATCATCATTATTTTTATCATGATCATTGTCACTGCAGCCATCACGCTTGTCAGTCGTGGGCTCGCGAACCTCATCGTATTTCTTGTCAGCCTCTTCAGCGAGGAACCTGGCCTCCTTCAGCTGATTTTCGAGGGCGTCCATGCGCTCTTCATCGGCCAAGCTGCGATTCTCGAGAATCTTGCGGGCTCTTTAATAATTAGCACAAAGAATCGGGATTAACATCGCGAAAGGTAAGATTGCTGGAAGGTAAAGTCTTAGATTATCGTTGCCCCGTCGTGAGCGAGGGTCCCTGCTAGTCGGTTACGGCACTGCTCCCCGGCTACCTGTTCAACAGCCTGAAAAGACGTACCCGCGGGAGCGAGCTGGTACCTGATCTTGACGAACCTTGATCTCCTCGACCAGTTCTTCACCGATCTGCTAGGGCAACCATTCAATTTTGCTTCGTAATTTTCGTGACCGAATATTTTTATATATTTTCGTCTCCCTTTTGTCAGAAATCTCGCACAGACTCGATAGGTAATCGAATTTATTCAAATTTTTTGGAATTATTTACTTCGATACTCTTTTAATCAAGGATAGATCAGATTTTAGATTAGACAGGGCTTAGAATCGATTGAAAAAGGGGATCGTGGTTCGTCGAGATGAACTCAGGGCCGGCTCCCGCAGGATCGGCGCGGAAAAAATTTGTCTTTTTGTTCGCTGGTACGTGACCCACCTCCTCGTATTTTTTATCCGCCTCCTCGGCGATCAGTTTAGCCTGTGCTAGCTGTTGCTCCAACAGGGACACCCGGTCATCTTCCATATTGGTACGGTTTTCGAGTGCCTTGCGTATCCTAGCGATCGATTATCATTCGATTTTTAGCACCGGTTTGGTCGCCGTTGAAAGAAAGATCATCGACATACGAGAACAGAGTCTTTCGCGGATACGAGCAAACTAACTTCCGATTTCTTGTTAAATTAAACGTACTAACCCAAATACGCGAAACAAAATTGAAGCCACTGATGGTAAAGCAATGCAAGAATATTTTAAAATATATATATATATATCTCATCTTTGAATCGTCATCTCTATTTTCGAAATACTCGTAGGATACTTTAACCCTTTGCACTCGAGGGTTTTTTGGCTAAAAAAGGGTACGAGTTGAACAATTTTCTGCCACAAGGCTGATGATATTTTTCGAGCAGTAAATAATAAATCGAATAATAATTAACACGTACAATTATTTAATTACAATACCTCGCACACTGTTACCTTATTTCAAATTTGATATATTAATTAATATCGAGCTTCGAAATTTTATGAAATGGCGACTGAAAGGTTAATGTACCCTTACGAAAAGAAACTGAAATGATTTTAATTCTATTAATTTCTATCTAATTGTATTGATCAAGTAATTAAATGGTTACGAGTGTGTCTCTTTCCCATCAAATGTTTCAATTTTCTATCGTAATTTCGTAGTCGTTCTTACGAGATCCGAGTAAAAATTTGAAAATAGTGCAATATCTCGATAACTCGTTAAACATTCGCGAAAATAACCAGGGTTCGCGATAAAGAAGAGATGGTGGAATTTTCTGCCGATTTAATCTCGGAATATTTTCTAAACGAAAGAGCAGAAGGAGAAATTTATTTTAAAACGCACAGGGCGACGATAAAATATTATTCTCGAGAATTCTCGCAAGATTTCCGCTCAAGGATCGCGAATTCCCCGCTGGCTATCAATCTCTTTTTCCTCGACGAGAAACCGCGAACGCGTCATCCGGTGCGCTATCAATGGCGACCGTATCGTCTATCCGTCACTTTGTTCGCGATTAAACGATCCACGGAACGCGTTTCAATTCGACAAAGTCACGGACTCGATCCCTGGTAATTCTTATCGGCGCAAACGATCGAGCGGAGAATTCTGGGAAAGTAATATCTCGAAGTTCTTTCAACGTCGAAAGGTTAGTCCTATCGATAAACAATGCCATGACGTGCACAGAAATTCGGACGAAAGAGCGAGTGTACACCTCGATCGGATCTAATTGGATCTTTTTTAACGATTTTACGCGTACTTGAAACGAATTCGACCCCTACTTTCGTCTTCCTCTTACGTCTCGCCTAATCAATCGATCGGACGATAATGGAGTTTAACGCGGAATTGCATCATTTTCGGAAATATCGAGTCTATCGATAATTAAACAGCCACTTTACCCGTGCCGTATCATGAAAATGCACGCTTCATAAAATCGCAGTAATTGCTACTTCACCGGTAACCTCGAGCTCGCGCCGTGTAATTTCGCGAGTGCACAGGTACGATTATCGCATAAATATAACCCGTTTCGGATCTATATTCGTCGAGGTATTAACCGCGGAACATCACAATGCAGTATTGTACAATCGCTTATAAATAGATCCGAGAGGACAATATAAATTCAGGCCGTGTACTCGCTCCTTCGACCCGATTTCTCTGCACGATCGGCGTTAGTCCCGATACTTTTTTCGAAGCATCGAACGACCCCTGCGTCACTTTTCACCCAGTTGATATCGACGCTGGAAGTTATTGCAAAGTGCAAAGGTCTGCTCAAAACGGATTAGGCATTGCGCGATGTACTTCATCGACTATGCGATTTTAATACTCTTTTTATTACTCTCGCGAGATCGGATACGTGCCCCTCTAATTATTCTGAGCAGCCTGCGAACGCTATTTTATTCCGTGAAATTACTTCACGTAATGTTCCCTTTAAATATCATCCCTGATTCAACACTGGAATCACCGATCTCTGATAACTACCAGGATAATAATTAAACCGTAACGAAAATGAGAATCAATGTTCTCATCTCGATAAGTCGATCGTTTCATCTGACTCGGTAGTTCCAGTGTTACACGTTGACTGCCACGTTTGTGACTTATGACCCGACACAGTTTCTTCCATGAGATCATGGTGATCATTAGACGTACAAAATCCGCCGCATAAAAATCGAGCGAATAATTCCGAACGTTGCAGCTAATTCGAGGATTTCGTTTGAAATTTGGAACAATGAAAATTCTCTCGTGGCCTTCGGTGCAATATGCAAATGCAACGTGGCAGTCGACGTGTCAGTGACCTTGCATCCAACAGGTGCAATCAATTTGCTTTGCGATAGCTTCTCCTCTACAGACGTCGAATTATTCTCTCTGACTGAAACTCCCGTCATCCTCCAGGGTAGACAACACACCCGCAGCATCTGGCCAGTGCTTCCAGCTGCTTTGACGGTATACTTTCTAATATAAACTACGATCTCCGAGAACTTCAATCGATGGCAACCTCGGCGAAGAAAGCGCATGAATCGCACTTTCACTGAATCGATCAGCCGAACGGGGAGGGTTGTTATCTACCCATTGAGTAAAACGGCCGCTGAACGGGCTCCATTATAAATACCCGTTGCTCCACGGATATTTATAAGATCTACGTGGTCGTCCGGTGCTCGTGTGATCGCGAGAAACGATAGAAATGTGGCATTCGTTTACCGTTCGCTCTCATCCGCGGCCTGCGACGCCTCTGCCAATTTAGCAGTGGCAGTTGCCAGGCGTTCCTCCGATCTCTCGAGGTCCTCCTCCAACAACTGGATACGGCGATTCAGAGCGGCTACTTCGGACTCAGCCTGTAAAATGAAAACAGACAAATATTTTTAGAATCCACGTGATGCGGGATACGTTGATAAAATCAAAATTTCGTGCAAATTACGTGTATTACGAATTTACGTATATTGGGTACCATTTATCGATGTACCTAGGGTGACTTGGTCAACGAAGGGTGAAGGATATTTCTGGGACGTATACGAAGGATATTTCTGAGATTATTGGAAAAGAAATTGCGTATTTGGAATTATTTAGTGAACAGTCTTTGAATTTTTCTCGTACCCTTCGACATGTCTGTACGAACCCCTTACACTGCGATGATGAGTCTAACTCGTCATGAGAGTTCTTCGTGTGAAATCTCACCATTACAAGCTAGATTCTAATTGTATTTAACATCCACGAATTTCAGAAAATTCGAAATTTCTAAAATTGTTACCCAATTTTGACAATGGTTAACTAACCGTGCATACCTATAATTAAATCGCAGTGCAAGGGGTTAAGTACTATTATTGTCTTCCTGTAAGACAATGTTAATTTCGTCGACTCCAAAACGGACAATTTGCAGTGACAGATATAACGCTTAGATAATGCATGTAATAATTATATTACAGATGTAATAAATAGATACGATATTACACTCGTTCTGTTACATAATAGCAACGCTGTAACAACGATAGTTATCCATGATTTCTCGAGGAGTCGCAAACTTGCAATAAATTCATTAGCACGTAAACGAGCCGAGTTGAGATAAGTATCTAGAGATAGGGTATCGTTGCCGATAGGCCACGGTTGCATGATTTTTATCTTCCACTCGATGAGACTTTTCCGATTTCACCTGTATATTCCGAAGAGGGTAGAGAGGATCTTTGAATCGGAGGAAACGTCGGTGGAAGAGGAAAACAAAAATAAAAAGCCGGCACTCGCGACGGTGCCACACGTGATCAGGATTCGCAGGTACGCTGATCGTGGGATCGCCAAGGTCTTCGCTTCGTCCGCATATCAATGACCCTATAACTTCCTCCGGAGCTCGTGCTCGTCGCGACAGCCGATTTAACTCGGTCGGATGGAGGATTTTTCGTCTGCCACGAGATCATCGTTGCTTCGCCTCGAAAGTGGAATAGTTAGGGCAGATGTAACCACGTTTATCTTATTCGATTTTAAGCAAGACTTAACGCTGTGTGGATCAAATATCGGATCCATGCATGCAATCTGATACCGAATAATCTCGGTTAATTAAATTCATACAGGTTTCTATTCTACTCTATGACGTGATCAGCTGAAGGATCCGCTGTTCCTAGCTGCTTTCCTCGAACACGTTAGCCTTAGACTTCTCTTTGTCACGGTTTCTAAGTAATCGGTGTATTTTGCACTGCAAATCTTGAGATTCGAAAATTATTTCTCTGACCGCTTAACCCTTTGCACTCGACGACTTTTTCGTTACAGAAAAATAATAATTCGAAGACTTTCTGTCACAGAGTCGACGATATTTTTCAAATGGTAAATGAGAAATCATATGCAAATTAAGACATAGAGTTATTTTTCTTCGACATTGCACGCATCGTTAGGTAATTTTAAATTTTATATATTAATTACCGTCGATCTTTAGAATCTGATTAAATGGCGACTGAGAGTCACCTCTCGAGTGCAAAGGGATAATATATTTGCTAGAAATTGACTCCGGTAATTCTCAGTCCAGTGAAAATTCTGTCTCGTTCCATCGTAACTACCAAAGGACTTTGCGCTAGCCTGAAAGATTACAATAAACGGAACTTGCGGCTATTATCTGCTTACAACTCGTTGATGCGTTATATTTAAAAGTCGATCGACTCGTATTTACTTGTACTCGTGATATCGCGCTCTTATCGAGCCTAAACGTCGTTCAATATTTTTCCATGTACCCTGTGATTTAATCGCGGCGGATAAAAATCGGCTTCTCGTTTTGGAACAGATATCACTCGCGCAATGGAAGAACGATACATTTCTCGATCAACGAGAAGTCATGGAGAGTCACCGAAAACACGGTTTCGTTTTATTACGTGAAACGATTCATACAAACGTAATTTACAAACGTAAATTGCTTAACGCTCGATTACGCGTGTATTCGTCTACGCGATTCGAGGCCCTTGTGCTTGTTTGCGGCTGCACCTGCGACAATTGTGCGCCGAGCGGATAGATCCTAATTCATCGTGCGTGAACCAGGCATTACGCGCGCTTTCATGCACGTGCCGCTCTTCGATCACCCACCAACACTTTGCATCCGGACCGACGTGACACGCCTGTGCTACTCCTCCGTCGATTACGCGTGAAAATCGGCCATATCTTTCACATCGATAACCAATTCTGCCCGTTATCTTATCTTCCCCGAAATGGATTAATAATCGTGCTTTCTCTTCTGCAACGAGCGCGAAGCAGGTACTCGAATACCGAAATTTGGTGAGATCAGATAATAACTCTGGAAAATCTTGAGATTCGAAAGAAACGATTTCATATTACGCTCGGTTTATTTGATAGATCTTAAATCGACGTTGTGACATTATTTCTCTATTAACTCCTCGAAGAAGAACTCGAATTTTAAAAGAAGTTTAGAAATTGGAAGATTATTTTTCTTATTATAGTATATCTCGAATGTTTTTACAAAATATTTAGTAATATCGTTAGGTGATTTAATCAGCAACGTCGCCATTACGTTTTAGCAACGTATCAGTGACGAGCAGCGAGTTATCAAACTCCGCTACTGAGAAGCAGAATGACTTCATTGCTCCCCGCGGTGAATCACGCGAAAAACCGGAGGCTACGCCTATGTCGCGCTGCATACAATGTCATAATTCGTATCCAGACTATGTAACGGGCGAATTGTCGGCCGTATAATTCGCGGCGTCTAATATTTAAGCGAGCGCGCGCGCCACTTCCGGTGCCGCGTGTTTCCATCGCATCGATTGGCCTATCAAAGCCGCGCGCATTCTGCGTTCGGAGGAAATCGACACGCCCACGCACATTGGCGCAGCCGAACAGGTCCCGTCGACCGCGTCCGCGGTAATGTTGGTAAGTGTGCCAAACTTCCGGCAACGATCACCCTCCGCTGCCTCCATTACGTTCTGTTAATTCCACGCGATTCTACCACTGTGTTCGCGCAAGCAACGCTCCTAGCGGGCTTCGTGGAAAGCGATAAAAACCCCGGAACGATTTTACAAAACTCGGCGAATCGATTGTATCCCGCTTGTTTCGAGCGCGGAATTATTTGGCCACCGTGTGTACACAAAGGGAACAACGCTTCGAGGGAACCTCAGTCGAGGCAACGGTACTCGGTTTCTCTACAAGGTCGTTTTTTTTCCCCCCGAAAACGAAGCTCCTAGTGTTTCTCGACGTTGGAACGCTTGAAAACCCGAGACCACGCGCCGTGTACTAACCGTCCCGAGACCATTGCGCGCCAGGCGAATCGAAATGTATCGATCGATCAATTACCGGGCTCGCTAAACCAATAAAAGCGAACGTAACACGCCGGGAGCGAGGCTCGACGGTGATGTTTATTTGTTTATTAATAAATCTGCACCCTGGACGAAGACAATCGAGCCACGATTACGTAAACTTCTCGATAAAAGAGACGCCACGTGCTGTCGTACGGGCTCGTACGTAATATCACTTTCACGGTACGCGCTAAATCCGTCCATGTCGCGTAAATCAATGAACCGGACCCGCGGTGTATGTCGGATAAATCTTCCCGGTGTGCACAGGTCGCACACGTTGCCGGTTATCTAGTTCTATTAGACGGGGGAAAGAAGAAAAGAAAATGGACGGGAGACTGCATACACGGCAGTGCACTTCATTGCTCAATGACAAAAGCTTGTTAGTGAAGCTTCACCGAGCTTCTATCCGTTGGCCTTTTAGGACAGCGACACGTCAGCGGCAGAAAGCGCGCAACGTCACTGGAAATGCAATGACATTTTTCCGAGACAATCCAAGGTTAATCTTCGCGGTGTAATCGGCAGGAAAATGGCCTCTGTTGCCGTAAATGGTCCCTTCCAACTGTTTCGGAGACGATAAATCCGGTTCGATAGAGGTGACATAATGATCGCGATTGGGATTCGATATAAATTCCTTTTTCGAAGAGAATTAGAAGAAAATTCAATATCCGTACTTTGGAACACCCTGTATATTTTGCATCGACCGTAGAAAGGTGATTCTACGAAACGGTAGACACGGCGCTATGACTTATTTACTCCTCGATCGATAATTTCATGGATACCAGTCTGGGTAGAAATACAGGATATTAAGTCTATGATAGGCTTCTTCGACGAGGAGGTGAAAAGGTCTCGGCAGGAAAATAAAATCTGCGACCACCGGCAAAGGCGACCTTAAATGTCACTAGGGTAAATAATACAGAACGGAAGTGTAGGCGTGTAAAAATGGTCAACCATGTTTTCGTGCTAACAAAGAGAAAATAATGGTTCCCGACGCGTAAGCGCTAGTCTACGTAACTTTATCGTACTCGAATTTCCCTCTGTCGGTGCGCAACTTTGTTTCAACGCGTTATACATTCGATAACTCGTGCACCGCTGTTCCCATTAAACAATTGGCTATTAAAAGTATCATAGCGATTAAGGGAAAGAAAAAGAGAAGAAGATAAATTGGATAGAAATTGATTTGAATATTTAAATATTTAAAACATACGGGGATAATCCTGAAGAATTTTAGTAATTAAATAATTCGTTCATGTTACTCGTGATACTTGAATTCGAATAGTAGAACGTTTCCAGCGACTACCTTCACCAAGTTGAACGGCGAGTAGCTGAATAAAACTGGATGAAACGACAAGACTGTGTTAATCCTTTAAATCGAGACTAATGGATGTATCTAAGCACTCCCTTGTTTCTCGTCAATCTTCATCTTACGTACTGTTCCATTTATTTTCGTATTCATTTTAGCTCTTGATCCACCATTTTTAACCAGACAAAAATGCAAATTTCTATGCAATTTCGTTTATTCCCTTAATTCACAGAAAATAACAGGAAATCTAAGTCGAGAAATCTACCTTTTTTCATGAATGACACATAAACGAGCGCAAGCGTAATTATGCTCGAAAAGGGGTATCGGATCATGTCGCGCCGGTAACGCTACGAACAGCTTCGCGTGCGCGAGCTACTACAATTGTACACAGAAATCGAGCGCTAATCTTTCTTCCATGCAAGTAGCCAGAGAGGCATGAGGTCGGGAATACGAGCGAGGCAGCTGGTCCTATCGGTTTAGCGCATTGCGCATGATTATCAAGAAAGATCGTATTGCAAAGATTCGATGGTAGCGAGAGAGGTGAGTTTTCGAGCTGATCCTCGTTGTATCAAGAATGTCTCGAGTGCGAGTCGAGTCGGTGTCCCTTCTATACCCCCCTGCCTGCCCTCTCCGGAGCCACAACCCAGCCTGACGACGACGTGCCTGACACTCACGATCGATCCTATAACCGTGTGGACGCCGGCTCCGGCGTTTCGTGTATAAAGGTGAAAAGAATTTTCATCGAGAGTCCACTGGCTTTGAGAACTATCGTTGTCCTACCTAACCGAATTAATATGTCGGTCGCGATGTCGTTCGATTGATTTCTTCCGGCTTTCTCAATAACAGTTCCTCTCTCGCGAACCGATCGATACTTTTCCAAACGAACACGGTGAAGTTGAGCACCATATTTCCGGTAAAGACACGCCGCGAACCGTATAGTACGTGTTCTCGATGAATTTAACCGCACAACGAGCCGATCACGAGACCCGATAAAATGCGTCTAAAATCGACGCATGTCGCACAATTGAATATTTTCTAGGCGTCCAAACTCGACAAACCTCACTGAATTCTTCCCTTCCGTGTGCTTAATTGACGTCCCTGTTCGAGCGTCGCGAAACGATCGACGAACTTATGGGATATCGCACAGGTTATGCCAAGGGAACTCGGAATAGAAGAGATTCGCAAAAATATCCCCAACAGAAAATCCCATATCGCGTCAAGCCGATTCGTACACGAAGGAAACGAAGAGACGTGGTCATGAGGTAATTTTCTCACTCACTTCCTCGCGGCGGATCACTTCCACCTGCAGCCGCTTCTGATACTCCTCGCACTCGTCCTTATACTTCTCCATTTCCTCCTTGGTCTGCTTCATTTTCTTCTTTAGCACGTCGAGAAGGGTGCCCTGCACTTGCGTCGACATGCTGCTGAATATTCGCGCGTGTTAACGTTTTCTCACTTATAAACGACGCGATTACGAGTTTCGTATGCGAATCGAGATGATACTCGGACGATAAATGAAAAGTTGAGAATAAAAGACAGCCGGTGAACACGACGTACGAAGACCAAGTATGTCGGGTACAAAAGACGACCGGTACCCGTGCGAGAGAGAGAGTTTCGTAGTCTCCGAGCTGTCGTACACTGACGACCACTGGCTGCTGTTGACTGGAAAGCAAGATGGCCGCCCCCGGTCAGGGCGCGCATGCGCACTGCCATTGTGCGGACGTCAAATAGTCCCTTGCCCTTAAGGACGCTCGTACGGAAATATTTCGCATAAAATTTCAATTTAAGCAACTCTAGAACGATATTATCGCTGAAATTCTCCATACTCGAGCGTGTCTAGGGATATAGAGACTCGGTCCATCGGCGAAACGTTCTTTTTTCCTGTCGTGACCGCGTCACGAAGCATGATGCGCACGCCGAGTATCGCTGCGCTGATCGACGTGTCGTCGCGCGCAAAGCCCCGGAAATACCGCGCCCGTCCCAAGCGCGCCCAACCGTTCGAATGGTCGGTCGACAACAATTCTTGCGTTGTTTCGCTTCTTCTGCTTTTCCATCCGCTTCGAGGGGCAGTGCACGTTTATTCTACGCACCGATGATAATTTCAGTACGAACGTAACGTTTCTCCCGCAGACTGATCGTTTTCGATAACTCATGGTTTGAGCTTTACGACCAAGAGTAGGTTACGACGGATGAATGACGCGCAAATTTAAATAATAATAGACATCAATGGTAGAACTTTCATACGACTACAAGTGATAATTTATTATTTATTATTTATTATTTAAAAAGGTTTCGAAATGATACGATTTAAAAGAGATTGATTTAAACATAACCGGAAACGGTAATATATTTCTCATAATATCAACGAACAACGTAAATAGATACGAGTTATAACAGAAGATTATTCGTTAATTTAACATTTCTTATAAAGAATAGGGAAATTTCTTTATGGAAAAATTCAATTTTGGAATTAATCGAATTATTTTACGAGAGGTTATATTTCAAGTTATTCCTCGCGTTGTCTGTCCTTAATTCAATTTTTAATTCGTTGTACAAGGTTTGACTGCGTATCCTTATTAATATTAATTGCCAACTTGCGTAACAAATCATTAATTGTATACTACATTAAAAACGTACGTTTAAAGTTCACATAACCTCAAATATATTCCGGTCTGTATTAATAGAATATCCTGCATGAAAAATTTGAACGATGATACTAAAAAAAAAAAAATATCGTAGTATACGTAAAAATTTGAAATGATGAGAATGCATTTACGAAAAGCTACTGGTAGCTCCATCTATTATTCAGTTACGCTACTATGTCTTTAAACATTCCCGTGGTAGCATCGAATTAAGAACAATCAACCGAATTCGGAAGTAGGTCCGGGAATGCACGAACTAGTCCGTCAGAATTATGCGAACAATGGAAACACAGATGGCAGCACGATGATCTTCGCTAAAACGCAGAAGATGACGTGTAAACATAGACTAAGATAAGCGGCAAAGAAACAGATCTCGTTTCAAAGGTCGACAATGGAGCGCGGAACGCGTTCCAAATTCTCGTGCAATACGCTACGAATATTTTGCAACGATGATACACTGTGTATCATCACCGGCTTATAAACGCTTATAACGAGGCGGATTTGTGGGAGTGCGTTCCGGCAGCGATGCTTACGCAATATTCTCTCGGAGTGCCGAATAAAAGTACTGCTGGATTCGTCTATAACATCCATGTATTTTTAGAATGTGACGAATGGCAGCGATTTATGTTCTACGTGTCACTAGCATTAGGTAGGATTCGTATTCGAAAAACGATTTCCAAAACATTTTGTGGTTATGTAAGCAAAATTTGATTTATTTAGTAAATTCTTTATCAGTATCGTAAAAGTATCAGTAGCCTAGATAGATGATTAAAAAGTGGAAGTTGTAAAAATTTTTCACATTTCGTTTCAGCGTTGGTCAAAGTTTTTTCTCTTTTCAAGCGTGGTACACAGTGAACGGGCAGTACTTTCAAGCTTTACGGTATTGCATTTACCGCACTGACACGTCACGTTTAATCGAAAGGTGGGGCTTAGCTGAAAAACGAATCGGTGAGAACGTCACGTCGCGATGTGCCTCGACGTGATCGCAAATAATTTAAGGATTCGCCCTAACCTGACCGCACGGTCGCTTGCCGCCGATTAAAAAAGAATGCCATTTATCGAGTTGGGTAAAAGAATCGCGCTAAACCCATTGTCCCCGTTCAGTAACCCTATACAATAAGTGTTCTTTGTCGGGTGATCGTGCATCGTTAAGAAGACCTTTGTCGCTAGGCACGCCATTAGCAGTCGCTTAATTATTATTACACGATCCCGACAACTAGTACATTATTTGTTTAAGCGGCGATAATGCGAGCCGATTTCGATTTCCAGTTGGCAACGGCAAAAATGCTGCTGTTTTTTAATCGGCCTTTCTCTAATTAATATTCGCGGCGGTCGGGTAATTTTCCAGGATGAACGGTAGAAACGTGTATGTAATTAAAACGTAGAAAGAGTAACAAGAGCCGTCCATTGCTTCGTAACCTCTTCGAGCAACGTACGATTTAATGGTCTGTAACGTCACCGTGGGTAACCACTAGATCACCTAACCTAACTGCGCGCGTATTTTTAACTCGCTCTCCACCATATAAGGTATCGAATTCACGAAGATTACCTCGTTCGATGAAACGTTGGGTAAGTTGAGAAAACGAAGCGCAAAAGGGGCGGAGGATTGTACGGACGGCATACGGTTCGAGAGAGAAAGCGAGATTTTGATTGGTGACAATCTCTTTCCGTTATCAAGTGTCGAATGACCCTCGAGATCCCGCTGACCGACGTCAAAGTGCGTCAAGGTCACGTCATGCGATGACCTTGCATCGCACAATACGCGCATCTACGTACTGTGCGCATCAGCGATGTATCATGCGATACTGACCCTTTTCAGCTGGTTCTCCAAAATATTCTTCAATTCGTTCCTTATGAGATCGAATTTCATCATCGTGTCGCTGGAGAATATGGCCCATCCGAAGGCTAATCCGGGATAATCCGCGCATCTCTTTCTTCTTCTCGCCTCTCTTTCGGCCTGCACTTCGGCTCTTTCGCTGGGACATCTCAGCTTGGCAAGTTCAACGTGCTCGGGATCTTCCTCGACATTGATCGATTCGTCATCGGAATTGCCATCGCCGCGAGCCCTCGCGACCGCGTGCTCGGGCTCCGGCGAATCGTCTTTACTCTTGGTTTCGTCCACGGACTGGTCTTTGCATATCTCGTCCCCACGTGGTCTCGTTTGAGACTTGCCCGACACTCGTTCCGTTTCGTAGCTGTCATAGCTGTCGTTTTTGTTTCTCTCGTGAACGTGTTCGTGTCGTTCGTCGAGAATATCCAGGCTACACTGCGCGAGCCTATGTCGGATATTCCCTTCTCTGTTGTCTTCTTCGAAATTATTTTTTATCTTGCTCGTGTCCTCGTGCAATGCTGCGTCTTTCGTGGTTATGGCGACCGTCGGATCACGGTGCCACCTCGCGCCGCCAATCATGGGCACTGTCATCGCGGTCGAGCACTCCGTATCGATGACACTGCTCTTTTCGTCGAGCCTCGGTGACGTTGCAGTCGTTGATGCATCGTTGTTTCCAATCGTGCTATCTTTAACGATATCAGCAGGGCCACACTGCGCGGGTCCTCTGCTGGAGGCGTCAAGACGTCGGCGCGTAACGTGTCGCGGATGGTGTTGATGACCGCGTCGTCTCGTGGTCGATGTTAGAGCTGGCTCCATGCTAACCAGCTGCCAGCCCTTTACTAACCCCCTTCGTGCCACTATTTTTTTTTAACGTGCTCTATGCACCACTGTTACTACCACTGCACAAGGCGCACCGCCATCTTGTCTGTCACTGTTCGTAACACGTTTCTCACCGCGCCACGCATACGTCCTTCTGTCTGTCTCTCTGTGTTGCACGCACACACCGTCCCATACGGGCGAACGCATGTACGAGAGGAGACACGCTGGTCTCCGCTCTCTGCACCGTCCTGGTCCGATTTCTATCTTGCTTTCTCTCTCTCTTTCTCTGTCTATTCCGCTATATTCGATCCAGGTTACCCCCTTCTACCGTTCGCCTACGACACGGAACCGAAGTTTGCCGAGCACCACCGAACCAACGAAACGGCAGCTTCGCGTACTAACGCTCGACTGTGCGCTTACTTCGCGAGGAACCTGCTCTTTCTTCATGGAGCGCCTGCGCGCGATCACTGCGACATCTCGTGGCGTTAAAACGTCACTATTCTGTCGGTAACAACGCGGTGATTGATAAGACTTGCGGCTTTTCGCGTTCGAAACCGGTTGAGTATACTTTTTAAATGTTTCTTTTTTTTCTCTCCTTTAACCATTTTTATCGGTTTTTGCCAACTGGAATACTCGCATAACGAACTGTCTAATTTCTTCCTAGATCGAGTAATTTCTACATATAGAGTCATTACACTGCAAATTATCCGTTGAGGAGATTTCGCGAATATTCTGCCATTTAAATTTGACAACGAACAGTACGATTCACTTACGTTTTGCAGCGCCTTGTCCTTCTCCTCGAGCTTAGCATTGACCTGCATGAGAGCCTCCTGAGTTTGGTCAAGTTCATTTTCAATGGTCTGGATCTTTTTCTGCAGGGCACGCGCCTCTTCCTCGGCCTTTGTTAAACAAAAATGGCGTTATTAATCGGGCAACCAAGGTTAACGTAACTACGATACTTCATTCGCGACGCGGCAGAACGGCGAACCGTACAGACACCGAAACTCCAGATCTAAAATTGAAATTTCTGAACGTGCGCCAATCCTATATCGTATTTTTATTACGACGCGATTATTTCACCGCTATTTTTATATTTTATCTTATAGACGACGAGGTAAACGGACATTCGTAATACCTTCGTATACGCGTATCGAGTTACTCTTTGCCCCTTATCTGCAAATTCTCGGCCTGCCGAGAGTTATTTCGCGTGCTACCGCGTTATTACGCGTCGGAATAACGCGAAAACGTTGAAGATTTACCTTTTCGGCCCGCGCGTTCGCGTCGCGAGCCTGCTGTTCGCAGAGCAACGCGCGGTCCATCGCGTTGTCCTTCTCCAGCTTCATTCCCTGCATCTTCTTCTTGATCGCGTCCATGGTGGCGGCTTGGTTTGTTCACTCGTTCACGAGAAAAAGGAAAACGTATCTACAACAGCAACGGGCGGACTCCATTATCATCCCGATGATCGTGAACGCGTAACCCGCCTTCCTTCCCATAACTTTTATCTCCAATCGAGAAATTGTACTTTTTAATTTTCTCCCGCGCCCCGTCCCGCGGAACTCGATCGATTCCCAAGGAGAACGGTCGAGTTCGCGCGCGTTCATCGCGCCGGAGATTTCAATGACCGTGAGACGAACCGCGAACGCAATTAACCGTGACCTGTCTTAATTGTCGATTCTTTTTCTTTCCTATCCCCTCCTCCTCCCCCTCTCACTCTCTCTCTCTCTCTCTCCAACGCGCTCCTACTTTTTCCTCTTTTCACCTATCCTTCTCAACCCCGTCCCGGTTGCCCTTACAGGTAACACGTGGATAATTAACGTGGAAATGGCTGAATCGACCGAGAATTCGTGCAAGTTCTCGCTATGCGGACAGCATGCATCGAAGTATAATTAGCGAACGACCGGATATCCTATTTATAGAGGCAGGTTCTTGCTCAAGAAGGCCCGGGCTCTGTACCGTGTCCGTATATATAAAATCAAACGTCTTCGCTGCTCCGAGCATCTTTCTTCCTCTCTCGTGACGTCAGACGTTCAGGTATGCGATCCTCCAGGACGAACCGAGGCGAAACGAGAAGATCCTTCGCGGGCTTGCTTTCGCATTTTATGCGATCGTTTCGCTACACGAGCGAAACCGATGCATCGCGAGAACGAGGGGACCGACACGGCCAGCAGGATAGAGCCACGAACGGGTTAATTTTCTTCGTGGAAACATTCCAGACATTGTTTCCTTCGGGACACTCCTACTACCCGGGCCTGTTTTTCGATCCTGTTTTTCGATCCCGCCACGCTGCACTCGGACCGAACAACCGGAGGATATTTCCGATCGGGACGACCATATCTCGAGACGCGAGGGGGTCCCTGTCTTCATTTTCCCTCTCGAGGATCAAGAGCGAAATTTAATTCGAAAGCGAGAAGAAACCGGCACAGAGTCGGATGACGAGAGGTTGAGTTCGCTCTGGCAAAGGAAGCTCTACACCGTTCCTCGGATCCTTGCATCCGTATCATCGGTATCTATACGAGCGAATGTGCACGATTCCTGGCTCGTTGGTAATCAGAGATGCCGGCTATGCAGGCAGGAGGAAAGAAAAACGGAGTTGCAACCAGTTCGAAGAAGCAGAAATTCTAGACACAATGCTCCGAAGAAACGAACCCCTTTCGTGTCATCGCTTCTACCACTCCCTCTACCACTCTCTCTCTCTCTCTCTCTCTCTCTCTCTCTCTCTTTCTCTCTCCGTTACTCCGTGAAACTTAAATACCTTCTAAATAAAACCGATGACTCCGTGGTTTGCCGTGATAAACCCGGCACGATCCGCGATCGCGATAAGGACGAAACGAATAATTCGAAAAATGGAGAAACAAAGAAGGTTACCCAAAGGAAGGTCACGATCCGTTCTTCCCGCTTTTTCCTCCCTGCCCCGAGTCTAGGCCCAGACGTGGAGTCTAACCGAGAGTCACAGAGCGCAGAGTCGAAATAGCGTCGGATAAAAAATAAGCCGAGCTGCCGGATCGTAAGGGAGCCTGTATCAGAGGAGAGGGTTATTTTTACACGCGAGAGGAGAGGGTGGAATCGTCGCTAGCCGCCTGCCGTCGAACCTTTTCGGGTTACGCACAGCCGAGTTTCGTTACTCCGTTCGGATCGGTGTCTTGTTACGCTCGGAAGAAAATTTTCCTCCCTACCAGCCCGCTATCGCAACCATTTCCGACACTCGATCTGGAAATTTTCGCGTAATCCGTATACATTATAGCGAAGATCGTTCCACATCTCTTTTGGAGCAAATAAGAAATTTATTTGTAAAGGAATGCGACCCAGATCGCGAGATGCAGGTTCCTTCTATAAATTCCGCGAATCGAGAGGAGACAGGAGCAGGACGAACCGGCAACGAGATATCGTTCTCCCACCTATCAGCGTGTCGCGATGCCGCGAATAGATTAGCCCGACGTAATGGGTCACGATCTATTCTAAGAGCGCCCGGTTGCTCCACCGATTTCTTCGATCGTGTCCCTATCGAGAGCGTGGAGATAGCGAGGTTTGCGCTGGTTCTTTCGAGAAATCGTTATCAGCGTACGTCCGCGGCAACATCGTCGAGGCGATCTGCTATCTCGTGGCTAGAAATTCCTGTCTACTCCGGCACAGCGAGGAGATCGGTAGCCTGGGACAATGTTGTCACAGCGGTTACGCGTGAATGCCTGAAATTTTTCATGAGTCACAGTTTTCTGGCGGTACCAGCGTGGCTTCGTCGCAACGGGTGGTGACAACGGGTTGCGGGCTGTGCGTTGCGAAACGAGCGTGGAAATTTGCATAATCACCGAACGCTTTTCAAAATCGCCACATCGGAATGCGACCGGCGCTTTCGATAGCATCCCGGGCGTCGATTTTCCCATTCTCACCGCGCCTCTACCTGTCGAATACAGAGATCCGACTCGGCTCCGGGACTAGAGCGGAGTTTAGCAACCGGTAGGATTCCACGGGGACACGAAATCCGTGTCGATCGGCGAGATCAGCCGCCTCTATTCGAAACCGATTCCCGGCCCCTGCAGCGATCGACCCTCTTCACTTTCTTACCCAAGCAGATTACACACATACGAACACGCGTCCCGCTCACGTCACTTTCCTCCGCACACAGGCACACATACACGATCCATACACGATCCATACACGATCCATACACGATCCATACACGATCCATACACGATCCATACACGATCCATACACGATCCATACACGATCCATACACGATCTTACAGGCAACGAGAGTCACGATCGAGCGGATCCAGGAAGGTCCTGCGAGACACGCGAGGTCGAAAGGCGAAACTCGAGCAGACCGTTGCCCGGACGTAGTACGGACTGGAAAAAGTGCACATGCTTACTCACGGGGCAAGTATTCAGGTTCGTTCGTCGTCTGGGATGCGTCTGACTCGTAGGCTAAGCCTCGACTGGTCGCTGAAAGCTTCGGCTACAACCGTTCGTCGTGGCTCCCACCTTTTCTCGCGGGCTTCTCTCCTCGCGATCGTAAAAGACGACGATGACGTCGCGCCAGGACGCGCTTCTCTCTCTCTCTCTCTCTCACACTCTCTTTTTCTCTCTTCTACTCGCTCACGACGCCGTATCCCTACCACCGTGTGTGTGCACAGCCCCGCGGTGAGGATTTTCTACGTACGGGCCTGTGAAAACGTACACCGCCGCGGAATTTATCTTTAGAATCGGCGACGCTTCGACGCCGATCGGCCCGCCGTTTATTTTCACGTCCTGGAGACCTCTTCTGGCCAACGCGGAGTCGCGAAATGGAGAACGCCGTTGGCAGACAATGGGTTCTTTCAGCTCCGGCACGTCGCGTTTATCCAGGGAAATTAAGGGCCCGGGTCTTTTACACCGTCCGAGGAAGAATCTCGCGGCCCCTGGACGGCCTCGGAAACAGCGAACCGAACGGGGACCAGCGCGTAGGAGAGGATGGGTCGTAACGGGACACGGTTCGCGAAATGTAACGCGATTATGGCGGTATCGAGACTGAGAAGAGGAAGACCAAGACGCCCGTAAGAGTTTAGAAAGGTCGCAGTTGGATAGAAAGCGAAGCGGCTCTGCGCGCTGGTAAAATTACGCTCGCGATTCCTTGATCTAGTTTCCCCATCTACCCATAGGTACCAAGATCAAAGTCAACGAGATCGTTGCAAGGTCCCTCGCGCGAGAAATCTCCTCAATCGCTGTAATCGCGACTTGAGATAACTAGAAATTCGTCGCTTTATCGCTATCGCGGATAATCGAGGAGGAACGATAAAGGAATGATTCATGACGACAGATAAATAAATAGATAAATTGACACGGTGCGAATCGTGATGTCAGTGCGCAGAACGAAAGCGAACCGCGCGAGAAGTTAAAATCCAGACCGGAAACTGCACGCGTGTGATGCCATCCGGAGAATCCTAATATTAGGCAGCGGCAGTTTTGGCATTGCGATTGCAGCCATCTCGCTCGATCTCCTTGAGTCAACTCGTGTCATGGTCAATCCGCAATGACTCGGACAACGCTTTTAGCCCGGTGGTTTGCGCAATTGTTACGAGATTCTGCCGAATAATTCGCCGGGCGCCGCAAAGATTCCCCATTTTTATGAAACTCGAGGTGTCAACGCGGATCGTTGGAAGATCGGCACGCGTTAGTTAGACTCGCGATCCAGACGTCCATTAGACTTCGCGACGAGCCTTTATATGGCAGTCGTCCGACCCGATGACTTAATTTTAACGGAACGTGTTCTCGACGAGGACGTCGAAAATTTCGCCGGACAATTTGTCGACGCGCGAAATCTTTTGCGTAAGTTTATCGGCCACCACATCTCGTGCATTCATCGGTCCGATTCGATACCGTAAAAGGAAAAAGTAGGTAAGGGTCCCTGCGCAGCCTTGACTCATATACCGTCTGTTTAAGTACTGGCTCGTGTGCGTTTACGAGCGTGCTTCTGAAATACCGATCGCCGGCTAAAAGTCAATGAGTACGTCCCGTGTGTTTACTCTGATATCGAATAGATCCAGTTGATACGGACATTACGACGAGTTTCATCCAAGTTTCATCCAAGTTTCATCCGTTCCCGTTGATTTTCCCCAATTTTCCTTAATCGCGAGGCAAAATAGTTGCTCGACGAGGATCGTGCAACGATCAGGACTGCTGCTAAAATAGCGATCTGGAAAGTCGAGGGAATGCTCGATTGCTTTAATGTTTCGATAATTCGGCGGAATTCGATGATTAAGCGAATCACGATCACGTTGCTGGAAGTTACTTTCGATTTCGTGGAACGCGCGTAGCGGCAGGGCTTATCGAATCGGTTATTACAGCGGTATATCGGCAATTAACAGGAAAGGGAACCTTGGAGTAACAATTAGGATGCTTATTATAAAGCAGTCCGTCATTATTTCAACGTACGCGTATACCGTCCTTAGTTAGTACTTACCTTATGCAGGATATATTGCACCGGCGAGGTCGAGGCACCTTCTGTCCTAATTCTACTGCATCGACATAAGCCTTTATAAGTAAGTTGAGTCACCTTCTCGTTAGCCCCTACTTTGTCATACACCTTAATTTCTCCGTCGCAACCGACGCGCATCGATCAATCGAATGAGACATGGGTGACAATCGAATGAACGCTGTTGGACCACGTATAAATTAAAATGAAAAAAAAAAGAAAAAAAAAGAAATATATTACATATTTTTATTTCTCGTCAACGGTATCGCAACTCACCTGTGCCTGAATCGAGCGTCGCTTAAACCTAAGAAAAGGACACGAATGAAAGAACGAGCGTAGAATAAGGTGCAACTTGAAGGAGTAATTTTCATCGCAAACTTTATTGTTACAACAGTTATTGCCAAAAGGAAGATCTCCCTCGAGGATCGAACGAAATCTTCCCACGTGGGACTCGGGACTTTGCACGAAGGGCTGTCGGCCCTTCGATAAATAAATAGAACGCAACAATAATTTATTCGTCCTTATATCGTACATTATCGCTGCGATCGGCCGTGTACAAGCGAAATGAGGTATCAGGATTGTGACTCTCGAGGAAAATGCAAGAGCGTGCACACGATCGCACGCGTCATAATAAATGCGTCGACGTACATGATAAACTTCGGCGTTTATGCCGATACGCGTGTGTGAGTGTGTATATATGCGCGAGTGTACGTGTACATATTTATAATATACAAACATATGTATATATACCTCTTTTTACACATGCACGTAATATCCTCTAGTTAAATATATACAGCAGTAACAACGCCATTTTCTTTTCTTCTCCATCTCGAGGAACGTCGCGGGAATCACTTGAACGACATTCAAGTGCACCGAGTTCCGACTCCACGATCCACGATTCCGTCTGTTCTCCATGGTAATACCCGCAGGCATATCAAGGCACAGCGACGTTTTATATCCGCCGAACCGTAAACGGAATCCGCCCTTTTCCTATTACCTCTTCCACGAGGATCCTGCTCTCGGCTTACAGCGGCCATTTAGTCCGTTCGAAACGGCCCCGAAGCGGATTCGAACGAATTAAACAGGCCCGAAGTACGTGCTACTTCGTAACGTAAAAGCAAGCTCACTCTCTCTCACTCTCTCTCTCTCTCTCTCACACACACACAGAAACGTTTAATCGTAGAATTACGAATTGAACACTGAAAAATTTTGCCCTCGACGAGGCTTAAAAACTCGCGTAACCGATGTCGCGACACCAGCGTGTGCGAATTTATTCGAAACGGTGATCCGATAAACAGCGCGATGGTGAATTGAAGATGCATTTTCGAAGGAGCACCATGATCCAAAGACGCGGACGATCGAAAATGGCGGACGAGCCTTCGCGGACTAACCGTGGTGTACAGGGCAAGGGTAAATATATTAACTCTCTAAATGTACAAGGCATGCACTGTACACGTATAGTCGCGGAATTGAATAATTTTCGTGATACTCGACTACGAGGAAAAGTTTAAAAATTTATTGCTTTCGAGCACGAGATTTCACTCGGCTCGCTTCGAGATTCTACGATATAGTTAATTCGATATAATTCGATATAATTCGAGACGTGTGCTGCGCGAGATAGTGGCATCGTACGCGTGGTATTCACGGTCGTCGAAGAAACGACGAACCCCGGCCGAAAAAAGGGGGGAAAAAATACAAGAAAAATAACAAAAAGAACAAAAAAGAAAAAGGAGAAAAGAAATAATAAACGAAGGAAAGAAACGCACGCAGTCTTGACGGGAGAGGATCTAAGAAATCGTGCGTCTGTCCATCGTCGTGTGTACATTGGAGCCAGAACGAGAGTCCTGCGAGGGAAACTGTAACTTCTTGGCGGTACATGGCAGTAAAGTGATAGAAAAATAAATAACTAGATCGTCTATCATCGATTCGAGACGTTTCTTTATTTTCGTATTCCTCTCGCCGGGAATCGGCTCGACTCGAACTTTTCGAGGAAAAAGCGGGAAAATCCGAGGCTAAAAAGGATAATGGCGTCTCGAATCGATCCCTTATGTGCTAATGCAAAAGCGTTCCGAAATTATCCTCGCGCAATAGCGTGACCGGTAAAATGGTTGCGTTAAAAAAATACAGTAAAAAGCGACGGAACTAAACGGGGCTGTACTCGATCGAGAATACAATATTGCAGACGCGAGTTTCACTTTTATTTTCTCCGTGGAAAAATTCGTGCGTTGCCGCGGAAGCGTAAATGTCGCTTCCGCGGTCGGATATTTTCGGCACACCCTATAAATATAGTTTAAAACGCGCGCGCTTATACGCCTGATTCCTGTTGAACTTACATCAACGTCCTATTGCGTTTTCACGTTAATTCCGGAGGGGGAGGGTTTGTAAATGCGCCAACAGCAAGGGTACACAGGCTCCGCAGTCAATTCTCTCTTACTCTCTCTCTCTCTCTCTCGTGCATACAAATTCGTTCGTTTGCATTTTTCTCTCACAGTTTGTCTACAACTATCTTCGTTTTTCGCCACGACTTACAGGTGGGTCTGAAACGGGTGCAAATAAAAGAAACCAGGATAAGAAAAAAATGTCGATGGAAGCAGAAAGAAAGAAACAAAGGAAGAAAAGAATGAGAGAGAAAAAAAAAGAAGAAAAAGAAAGTAAAAGACAAAGTGCGCCGAGGGTGAAAGGTATATGAACTGAACGAGGATCGGTCGAACCGATCCACTTTACGCGTTATACTTACGCGCAGTTCGCATGATCGACGGAATGGAAGATCGCAATTACCCCCGACGTACGAGAACGCGCTAATCGAGTCGTGATAACGAAGCGATAACAGAAACAGTCGTAAGAATAATAGTAACTGCTTTATTTAAATAATATCAGTAATCATGGTGATAGTAGTAATCATAATGATCATAATCGTAATATTATCGTATCGCCGAGGATTCTCGGTTAAGTGACAAATTTGTTCGTAACAGCACGGTTGAACGATCGCTTACGAATCATCGCGCGGTGAACCTTTTCGTATCGTTTAGCCTCGACGTTTCAACGTAACCTTATATATTTATACGTTTCCGTAACGTGGCTCTCGAACGGGAAAGCAGAAACGGACCGGCTGTCGCGACGACGTCCCTGGGGATGCTTTCTCCTCCTACCTCCTTTCCTTCGCGCAACGGAAATAGAAAAGGAAAACTCCCGTGGAATAGAAATCAGTAAAAATAGTGGCAGAACGCTCTCGGGCCGTGCTTAAATCGGAAACGCGACACTCGAGGGAAGATGGCGATGGCGCAACCGATCCATGACTGTCGTTCGCTCGCCGCTTTTCAACCCTTTAACCTGGCGATCGAATTTCAAACGAAGAATCGCGACGAAACTTCGATACGCAGCGACGAAACGCGAAAAACTAAGCTTTCATCGTGAAATCCATCATCCACGTGTCTCTGTCAATCGTACATGCTACTCGTTGACACGTGTCGCACGGTTAAAGGGTTGTTCATCCCTGCGACTGCGATCGTTCGTGATTGCCGTAGCAACCTCGCGTTTCTACGCGCAATCGAACATCTTCAATGGCACATTTGGTCTCGCGATTCCTCCACGATCGCAGAAATCTGCTCGAAATTTCACTCCACGGCTAAGAGGTTCGACTTTCGGGTAACAAACTCGAAAACCTGAGCTCGGGTAACGCGTCGCGTGATACCTAAACGGGGATGAATCGCGCTCCGTCGAAAGCTACTACAGTTTTGCCTACGAAATTTCGAAGAGGTCGAAGGAATAACTCGCAAAGTGTACTTCGAAGGAGAAAATAAAAAGAAAATCGAAGAAATCGAAAAAATGTCTCGCAGTTTCGTCGTATTCCCCGAGTGCTCTTCGGCTTCTTCTCCCGTTACGGTTCAGGGACCATCCTCGAGACTCTTTTGTCCTTCGTCGTTCGAATAAAAACGCTACGGGGGGTATACACTAGAACGCGCAGCAATATGAACAGCCAGAAAATCTCGAGGATCGGAGGGAAGAAGCTCGAAGAGAGGTAAAGTAGTTGCTGGAACGATCGCGAAACGAGCCGATCCATAAAATCGCCGTTATTCGTCCTGCCAATTCCTTGGTACGATTGTATCCACGTTACAAAATTATGCGAGGAGTCTATCCTCCTCTCGACCGTGATATTGCTTCGATAATTCCCTCAACGCGAGGTTTTATTTTCGTCTCTATCTTCTTATTCCACGATATATGATTATCAAAACGTATGACACGACGACGTTGATGCAACGAAAAAGAAAAAAGAAAACAAAAAGGAAATATATGAAAGACGAAGTCTTACGCGGTTAGTTAAGTAGACACTTAGACGCAAGGCTGATCTACAATCACGAGAGGATTAAGATCGAAGTTGTGTCCGAATATCGTGAAAACCGATTAAACAGGCACAGTCATCGTTTCGCTAAACTCTACGTCTCGATGATACTAGAAAAGGGAAGAGAAAAAAAAGAAAAAAATTTACCAAATAGTAAAAATAAGCTAAAAATATCGCTCGCCTAACGCTGAATATGAAAGGAAGAACTTTTTCTTAAGACGCTTTTCGCATGATCACAGATCTCGACGACAATCCTGCGTTTGCTTGCCGGTCACGCGATCCTAGATCTTTCGCATCCGCTCTCTACGCAGTATATTACCGCGATTGTTACCGCGCGTGTACGCGCGAGGCTCGTTGAATTGTTCCCGAAAGACCGCGATTCGTCTTACAGGTCCCGCTTCTTTCCGATCCTTATGGCTCCCGGCGCTGCACGCTCAACACTCTTTGCACGCTCCTCAAGATCGACACGTGGTTCGTGCTGGCGCGTTTGAAACTCGTTCTCACTTGTCTGTATCTCGAGAGGGACGTTCTCTGATCCACGAGATTCCTCGTCTTGCTGTTCGTTTCTCTCTGAATTCGAGCACAAAAAATTCTGTCAATCCTGCGGCCCCCGTTGGAGTTAGCTCTGCTCTTGTCACACCGGGGATTCCACCAACGAGCAAGGTAACCGGGTCTTTTGACAGACTGCCACGCGATTCCGTTTAATTCGATTCGATTCGATCCGATTCGTACGTGCTCTCTCGATGGTACGAATGAAAGTTTGGATCGAGTGTTAGCCGATTAGTTGCAATCGATACCAACCGATTGTGCAAAAGTGGGACGAGAAAACGGTGGAAAGGGGAACACACAAGCAGGAGAGACAGAACAGGGGACACAGATAAGTTAATCAAAGGCAGAAGGTTAATTTACAAGGAGCGAACACGATCCTCCGCAGAAAGCGACACACGAGACACAACGTGGTGTGCCGGTTTAATAGCCCGAGAATTGTTACCACGATCATCCACGAGTGTTCGGAATCGGCGACAAAGAGAAGCGTGAAAAGCGACGGATCTTCGACTTGACAGCGCTTAGAGAAATTCATCGACAACGATCCTCTTCGTTCGTTCGTTTCGGTTACGATTAGTTTTCCTGTATTCCCTGCTTTTCCTTTCTTTGCCTTTTCCCTGTCCGCGAATGATAGTCGATCGGCAGGGTGCGTTCTCCAAGCGCGTTTCCTTCGATCCGTCATTCGATCTCGTCTTAATCCTCCCTGATGCTTCTACTCGCAGCGACCAAAATCACTCGCTGAACTCGAACGTACGATGCGATATGTTAAAAAAATATCACGTTTTCAAGATCGCTAATGAACATTGGTACTGTCCTCTTGTGTAATAGCTACGATATACATATATATATAACAAGAATGATAATACGTGGTACCCCGTGAAAGAGTATCTCGAGTTAACAAAGCTACGATGTTTATCATGCTTCCGATTTCCCTCTTTTCCTACGGTCCTTCCTGTGTCCACGATTTACACATTTTTTTATTTATTTAACCTTTGAAACGAAGAGGAGAATACGCGAAGTGAGACTCCTAATTCTTGTCGAGTAATTGAGCTACGTTGCACGAGTCACGTTTCCTCTTTGAACATTGACAGTGAATGGGGATGATCGAATTTTCTGCTATCGAGTGAGTTCTATTGGATGAGACAATGATTGAAATAACTAGTCTTCTATCGAGTGCATAGAAAAATGTTTCAAATTAAATTTTTGTATTCGTTTTTCTTTATATTTTTCGACAGGGCCTGTCAAATCGAGGAGTTTCGATTTTTTCCTGTCCTATATTTTTGAAATGCTTCAACACTAGAACTATCAACCCAGTCATAATGACTGGTCCCAGAATTTTCCTTTTTGCAATCACCGAACAATTTTTTGAATTATTTCTTCGTATGTAATTAATACGCGTAGAATTACAGATGAAAGCTTATTAAAGTTTTCTTTATAACGAATTAATTTACCTAATCGTAACGTTACTAAAAATTCCAAGTTTCGGAAATTTTATCGTTTAGTTCGAGGAAACGCTTTTATTATGCTCACTAATTTTCACATCAGTCGTTGATGACAGCCACGGTGCCATTGACAAATCTATATTTTTTGACAGGACCTGTCAGGTCGATAAATTTCGATTTCTTCCTGTCCTATATTTTTGAAACGTTTTAAAATACAGGACATAATAAAATGGGTCTTAACGAATACGACAAATTTTTTGAACCATTTCTACATGCGTAATTAATACGCGTATAATTAGAGATGAAAGTTCATTTAAATATTCTCTACGAAAATTAATTTACCTAATCGTAACGTCATTAAAAATTCCCAGCTTCGGAAATTTTATCGTTCAGTTCGAGGAAACGCTTTTATTATGCTCACTAATTTTCGCATCAGTCGTTGATGACCGCCAAGGCGCCATTGACAAATTGCTTACCGATCGCACTGCCAGCACACACGTCAGTGTACGTGTTAATCGAGCATAAACGTCGATTTGTACTCGAAGAATTTTACACCGATTATCGAATTATCCGATTTTACTCGTACTCGCCTCGAACCGTTTTAATGGTTAAATCGTAAAACGGACGAGAAAACAGAAAACCGAGAAGAAAGAAAGACAAAACGAAATAATAAAAATACAAAAGGAATGACAAGACGTTCCTAATAATTGCTGATCATTGCGGAAGAAATTTCGAAAGTCGGCTTGCGTTGCTCGCGATAATGAACGAGAAGAAGCGAACAAACGTGCTAACTTACGAAACGAAGTGACTATTTCCCCCCCGCGCGAAAGTATAAAAATGGAAAAGAGAAAAAATGCAGAGAGCGAAAGACACGGTTAAATCTACGGAACAGGAAATCGAAAGAGGAACAACACGGGCAAGATCACCGAGATGCGACTAGATTTTCCCCACCGTTTCCCTAGATACGGCATACCGACCGTCAAAAGCGTTTCAATGAGGACAATATATCATATACGCGTGTGTACGTGTGTAATTGAACAACATTTTGGTTTTCTTTTCGAAAGGTTCACGATAACTTTCACTCCTATTAGCAACGCGTTTACATATTTTCCTTTTTCTTTGCTCTGCGACTACTGCAATATTTATATATATATATATATAAACTTTTCTTCATTCATATATATATATACATAAATACGTACACGTTATCCGTCAAACAGGGACTCCTTGTCAATCACTCTCGTCTATCGTATCACGTATAATACAGTTTGCGCAGTTATATTTATATTATGCATCGAAACGACCAGTGAATTCTAGGACCGATACCGAGCCTCGGAAGAATTTCGTTCAGCCTTTACGGAATACTCGCCGGAGCGATATCTCTGAAACCAAAGAATTTCCTTATCGAAATTTGTCGAGACTTCGGAAACGCAAACTCAAGCGTCGAGACGTAGCGTCGATAAAGCAAGTTTGTCGGCGGAACTCGAGATTCTATTTCGACAAATCGGAGAGGTTATGTCTCGGATACACGTTCGGTTAGGAGCACGTATCCAGAGTTACCGAAAACACGACACCGTTGTATTATATTATTTTCACGAGTGCTCCCACATTTCGATATCGTCCGAATACTCTATTCTGTTCGATTGGCTCGATAACGTTTCGGATTCTCGATCCTCCGAGGCTCGAACTCGTGCCAGAGGTCGCTGGCCGCGTCGACAAAATGGCGGTATACACGTTTCGTTTTATATGTGTACATATGTATAGGTTATGTATAATTACGTACAGAAGACAGACAGAAGGTGAGACACATATAGGTACATGTACACGACCGGTGGCTATATTATCGTAATAAAAACGGGATCGAGGACTGCGTCCTGATTAGATCGTGAGTATTATTTACATCTATTCCATTCGCGGCCGTGCCTCGTTTTCTATCCTCGGCTAGCGTATACGGGCTTTCCACCCCCCTCCGATACCCTCCTCTTAACGTTTACAATCAACTGACACGAGAGAAGAGGTAACTGTCAGATACGGTAAGAGGTAACGAGTAAATACCTAACCCCGAACGCCACTCGCAAAGCTCGGTTCATTCGATGATCGTACGATTTTACAGCTAGATATGCTAGATATGAACAAGCAACGAGAAAACGAGTTAATAGTAATAACGACACGCGTTTGTTTCTTTTCATTTCGTCGTGCACTTGCTCAAAAGCCTCTTCGTTCACCGGGGAATCATCGGAAGATCGTTAGGAGACCGTTAGGTCATCAGAAGACGACGGATAGTCAGGGAATGCTCGAACGAGGGTCTAGCTTGGTCTAACTTGGTCTAACTTGGTCTAACTTTGCACGGCTAAGTCCGAGGACGATCTTCCTAGGCGAAACACGTGGCTTTATTACGTTTAACTATCCGTCGATTGGAAATTCAATCGACGAGACCTGATATACAAAAGATAAATATCGGAACGGTATTTGGATGCTGAACGAGTATCGAGTATTATACAGTCCTCTAATACTGTAGGCCGAGTTTTATCACGGTGTGTAAGCTTCCTGGCCTCCTCGACGATCCCCATAGCTCGAGAACCGCCAATTTAGAATCGCCAATCCCTCGTGGATCGCTCGCGTTGCACGCGCCTATCTAAATCGTTCGCTTATCCCGTACGAGGTAAATGCGAGATTGACACACGTCGGATGATGAACGTTGCACTGACTCGCGAATCGAGACGAACCTGTTTGCCACTCGCATAACTGGAGGTGGTACGTTAAGTACGGAGTCGAATACGACGAGGTACCGCGGTGTGTGTGTGTGTGTGTGTGTGTACGTGACACGAGAACGCGAGAAGAAAGGAAAGGCACGACGCGACGTGTCGCTTTTCCCCATTTGCATCCATAATCCGTCTTGATTCGCGATCGAACGCTTCCCTCTACCACGCACTTTCTCCCGTTCGAGTCTCGTTTCACGTTTTTCGAAGATACGTCGCTACGACGGCGCACCAGGCCATATCCAAACGGCACGAACTGACGGAGGTTAGAGGGACGAGTCGCTTTGCATTCACTCGTGCTGCAGTATCTCCTGATTTGAGGAAATAGAGAAACCTTTCAGATAGTCTGATCTGCTCGCAGCGACGTGTCGCTTTTCCCCATTTGCATCCATAATCCGTCTTGATTCGCGATCGAACGCTTCCCTCTACCACGCACTTTCTCCCGTTCGAGTCTCGTTTCACGTTTTTCGAAGATACGTCGCTACGACGGCGCACCAGGCCATATCCAAACGGCACGAACTGACGGAGGTTAGAGGGACGAGTCGCTTTGCATTCACTCGTGCTGCAGTATCTCCTGATTTGAGGAAATAGAGAAACCTTTCAGATAGTCTGATCTGCTCGCGCGGTACGTTCCAAAGCGTTTGCGTCACTCTCGTCGAGTTTAAAATGTCAAACGACGAGTCGCCGGGTCACCGATCCTGCGCTTTTCTCACCATCCACACGGACCCGTGTAATTTTCCTCATTTTCTCTGTCTTTCCACCTATTCGGCTCCATGCTGTTTCGGTCAGGACGACCGTTTGCAATGCTTCGCCGACAGCCGGCCAATTCTCGTCGACATCGATACTGGGTTAATATGGAATTACCTGGCCGGCGTTTTACGCGGTTGTACGTGCTCGACATTCTTTAGCGTGTTGCAAACCCTCGCGAGCTTGTTTACCGCGTGAAAAATGCACGCACTCGCGAACCACGGGGAATAATCGCTGACGCTGACGAACCTCCGCGGCGGAGAAATTCGAGGATGCGTTCTCGATGTCGATGTCGATGTCGCAACCGGAGAATCGTTCGGAATTGCGTGGAGAAATGAGTCAAATGGGTCCCATACGAGGGACACGTCGGTTCGAATTCCTTCTTCGTTCGAAATCCCTTTTCGCCATTTACTCACCGAATTATCCGTCGCCGGTGACACTATAACCTCACTTTACGATCGTTTTGTCTCAAACATTACGAAAAACGGAAAGGTACGGACTCGCAGGTATGCACCTTCCCATCGAACGTACCTGGATCGGCGAGCAGGTAGTCGGGACTTTGAAGGAAACCGCGTTGCAATTTATAACACAGCGATTTCGAGCGAAGAATAGAACCCTCGCTACGCAATGTTACATTCCAATGACCAAAATGGAAAAAATCGTTTCAAGACTCGTCTAATGTTGCATGCAACTTCCTCTACAACGTATGCCGCAAGACGATCGAGCTGTGCTAGGATCTACGTCAAGATGCTGAGAGAAAAGAGAAAATATGGAAATCTAGATACCATGCATCCCCTTCGAACGATTCTCGCACTCGGATTGATCGGAAAGATGGCTGACGCGTGAGATCCGAAGAATCGTCGCTTTGGAACGTTCCGTGCGCGATCGAATCGGCGCTCCATTATGGATTCGACACGAAAGACAGGGACTCGACACAGACACGAGACGCAGACGAGACTAGAGACACGACGACTGAATGCTGACAAGAGGCGGGACCTCTTCGTCCTTTAGACGAGCGCGTTGCGCGGGTCCTCCGCTCGTCTTCGCGGCGCAGCTGACACGCGTCGCGACGCGTCGTCTGGGGGCTGTTATTAGTTACAAGAAACCCTCGGCCACTCGGGGGAAACATTTACACAGTCCGATCGATCGGTCACTGGGCTCTGATTGCACACTTACCGCCTCGAGGAATCGGTCGAGGTAGGTACGGCTGTGAGAATCGGAGATCGCGAGTTTAGCTTCGTGAGTGGACCATAACCGATCACTCTAAGCGTTTGCGAAGTGATCTCGATAATTTTGGTTCTTTTATCGCAAAGGTCAGCAACGTGGAACGATAAGCCTGGTGACATTTCTGTATATTGCACGGTAAACTGGTAAAATGACAGATTCATGTACGAAGGCTTTATTTCTCGCAATCGGATGAAGATAATAGTCAGTCAGTCCAGTGTGTGTAATGATTAATAAATTATTTTTAGGGTAACAGCAAAAATTTTTATTCCTAATTTTAAACAACTGTGTAAAATGAAAAATGAATAAATCTTTCCTAATGAAAATAATGCCGATCTTTGCTCTGCGATATTTCTCGACTCCGTTTGATAAATTTATAGTGGAATAATTGAAATTCGAGGACGATCTCCGAACTTCGCGACCGTACCTTTTCGAGTGACCAATCGTTCAAAGCTACGATTACCAACTTACCATTTCCGTAGTGAGACTGGCTAGCGCCTCCTCAACGGTGGCAGCGATCCTCCCGCCGTCATCCTGACGATGGCTACCCCTGATCGGCGTGGTCGGGCAACCTAAAATTATCGTTCATCGTCATAGTGCAAGAGATATTCGGTTCGTTGCAGCTGCTCGATCATCGGAGCGTGGATACGTGTTTGTCTAGCGGTAGTGTTCGGAGTCGAGTCGGCTATCTATGAAGAGAAACTTTTAATTGATAATACCCTCGAAAGGACCACCAAACACAATCGTCTCTTTTCCTCATGGGAAGAGGAAGATACGTAAAGCTTCTCCTCGCGAAACACCTACGATTCTCCACAAAATAAATAAAGATACGCGGCGATTTAAATTTCCTTAATTACCTCGTGTGGTCCTTTTGAGATTTCGCAATTGTCAAGATGCATCGATAAGAGAAAAGCGTGCATCGTTCTAATCGATGACTACGGGTGACAGTAAGCGTGTGTTAGCTATACCACGCAACGGGTATATATGCGAGTGTAGCGATAAAATGACAGAAAAGAAGGAACAGAGAAAGAGAAAAAATTGAAACTTATCTCGAGAGCACATCGGTTCTAGGCGATGTCCGTTCTTGCTTACGAGGCAACCACAGAGCAATTAGAAGCAAAAAGTGTGTACGGGGTTATAATGAGAGTGAGGTCTCGTGTAACTCTTCCTTTTGCAATTGTCGCTTTATTGTCGCTCTCGTTGTCGAGAAAAGAGGTGCTCGTTTGCTATGACAAGAGTTTCGAGGTCAGCTAGACAGAGCTACGAAAACGGTCGTTCGATTGTACTTGCCAAGAGAACAATTAGTCGATGGTATTTATGCAGAGGAACATCGAAGGTGCTCGTCAGCCTTTGCATCGCGTTAGCCTTAATCTTAGGCCTCAACGACGAGCACCTTCGTAGACGACACGTGATCCAAGGATCTAGGAGTATTTCCGTTGTTACGCTTAATCTCGAGATGACAATAACCTCCGGAGACATGGTCTAAGACGTATAGGCTATGAGATTAAACTTAGGCACTGAGATTTACCGTCGTTCGTTTTGGCTACCACGGTTTTCGCTCTTTTTCTGACTCGTCGATCGAATCGTCGCACGATCTAACCAATTTAACAGAAACCACGTGGTAGTACAATGCAACTGGCGAGAATCGAACGAACATCGCGTCTAATTGAACGCTTTCGAGTACCTCGTATAAATCAGTATCACAACGATGATTCCGCGATTAAATTAATCGTTAAATTAAATTATAGAGGTGAACGATGTATACCGTAGCAAACGGCCTAACTTAATTTGCTCTAAAACCGACTTAGTTCCGGTTTACGTAATAACGTTAGCACACAGAATGCAATCGATGTAGGTGGTTAACAACACGTATCGTTTGCCTCGCGATTACAGAATCCACAATATTTATCTCGACGATTATGCGTGTTATATACTGGAATTAGCCACTAACTACAACAGCACGTTCTATCTATTTTACACATTCATTAACACGGAGGGATTCCCCGTTTACAAAGAGCGGAAACAATATTCCGTCGTTACAAATGGGCCGACACAGTGCTTCGAAATACTCGGACAACGATGATACGATGCCCGACAATGATATACTTTCGCTCGTTTCAGAACACTACCTTAAATCATGGCACGTTAATCAGACTTCCGGTTGCTGGCGCGAGCGTCACGCTGATTGCCCGTAGCTTCGTACAACTCGTGCTCGGTTTAAAAATACCGCCTTATCGTTCAATTAACGCGCTCCTTTTGCTGTTTAATTAAACGACGCCTCGCGAGACGGTTCCGATAGACGATAATTGAACTTTTCCATAATAAATAAGGTTCCGAGCAATTCCTTACGTATGATTAATCGAGGCATCGATAAAGACGGAGCGAACGCGAAGTAATGCCGAGGAAACGAAATATTTCAATATCGTCGCGAAGACGTTGTTAATAGAAACGTTACACGATGCAACTAGAACCACCGCTTTGTTTAAAAAATACCCTATCGTCGTTGAATTATCGCGCTCGTTTCGCTACTTAATTGCACCAGCGATAAGTGATAATTACGCCTTCCCATTATAAAGAACACTGCGAGTGATTCCTTTAATACGGCTATTAGTACCATGAACCGAATAATACAAAGAGAACATTGTCTCCTCGACAAGAACGAGAAACGGCCGTTCGATTTGATCCAGATTGCACGTTCGGTTTCTAGAAACTTTACGTCATCCCACCTTCTCTCCTCGGGCCGGCATAAATCGACATGGCAATCAATGGGACGGTCACGCCCGATGCAAATCCTTTCGCCGCGAAGGTCGAAGAAGAAGAAGAAAGAGAAGAAGAAGAAGAAGAAGAAGAAGAAGAAGTAGGAGAAGAAGAATAAATAGTAGAAGAAGAGAACGAAGGAATCCTCGAGGCACGTGGTGAGAGCCTTCAGGTGGCGTAGTAGATGTTGAGCGGGTGCGGGAACTTACCTGCGTCACCGCTGCTGGAACTCTCGGTGAAGGACGGCGTGCCCTCTGTCCAGGTGGGCGTCGAGCCTTCCGCGCTACCTGCCGGTGGAGTCCACGTCAGACCACCGCCACCTCGACTGCTGCCACCGCTTTCCACGCTCAACGACGACTTCGTTTCCCTTCCGCCACTTCCGCTTCCGCTCCCGCTGCTCTCCAAGTGCACGTCGGATATGCTGAAACGTTCGTCAATAATCGGTATATTATCGTTCGCCGATGCTCCCTACGAATCGAAGGTCAAATTCGAAGGTAGACATTTCGCGAATAAAGATAAATTTCTGTTGGATTTGAGAAAAAAGGTTCGCTTACCTCACGGCATCGTGATAAGTCTTCGTGAGAGTGACGTGATGCACGACTTTGTTCTGCTTCGACTGAGCACTGCTCAGGCTGCTCGCTAAGATGGTGGTCGGTGCACCCTGTTGAAGTTGACCACCGGAAGCCAGGGTTTGGTCGTTCGAACGCACTGCATCGTCGAAGGGCGGGGGCGGGGTGGAACAAGTGGAAGGAAGGGTGCCACCTACAAAAAGCGCACTACAGTTAGCCCTAATGAACACGATATAGTGTGCTTGCTTCGTCGTCAAGGGTTCTAAGGGCAGGGCAGAGTCGTTAGCGTGGGAAGGCCTCGCCCAAGGAGGTCGAAAAAAAAAAGTATCTCGAACGATTTTTCGTGTTTTCTTTTTCTTTTTGCTTTCTAACAAATCTTGCCAATTCGATATCTTCTACGTTTGAACGGATATATCGACGTCGGTATCGAATCTTGGGCGAAATACTCGAGATACGATAATACAGGATGAAAATTTTGCGCGACTTTTGCACGTTGTTTTATCGATCTTAAATGTAATCTTTTCAACGGGATTGCGATTGGAGGGGATACGAGTACTACCTACGAGTACTTGACGCCGCGTTATGAACGTTTACAGCAAGCAGTCGATAAAAAAATATTACCAGCATTTCCAACGTTTATCGATACATCGAACGACACACAGGTGCGAGTCGTGATATCGTTGGCAAGCGTGATTCTTCAATTTCCAATCGTGCGTCGTGTCGATTATTTATATCGAACATGGTCGTTCGAGCGAGGGATCGAAACGTTAGAAATCTTCCAGCACTTCCTATTGAAGTCAGTTCGAATAAGCCATTCTAACATCGCGTAATGGTACAAAAGCTACGCTCTAAAGCTACAGCTTAGTTGCGTGTCTACAGAGGCGCACAAACAGCAAACTACTTAGCCAGCAAGTCACAAGGTAAATTGATCTTTCGCTCGAAGAAAGGTACTTGCACCGTAACTAGTAAACTCGTGTGAACGTCCCTTTATTGTGGTACAAAGAGCACACCGTACAAACACACCAACAAGATTCTGCGTTCCGTCGAGTAGACGGAACGATGATGCTTCAACGGGGGTTAGAGATTTTTAAACACTTTCTTCAGACATAGACGTAACCATACGTCTACCGTTTACAAAAATATCTCAACCTTTCTACTATCTCCCGAGTATCGTAAAAATTGATCCACCACTAGCGCTATGTTACAATATTTGCACCTATATCGAATCTCCTTAACCCCTTGCCCTACGATTTAACAATCGAAACGTAAGTCCCAAAACGTAAGCAGAACTACCGAGCCTTCGAGCCATTCCACGGCTCGGCAAATCTGTCTTAAAATGTACTAATCGCACCCCAAACGTGGGGTGTCGTACCTATTAGAAAAATATAATTCGGGAAAATTTAATTTAATAAATTACAATAAAAATACAAGTGAAAAATTAAAAACAAACAAATGATCGAAGCAACAAACAATAAATGTTAATAATTAAAGTGGGGCACATCGACGAACCATGGGCGTCACACGTGGTGTTTACATTTGGCCCGACCGCCGTACCACGAGCCTCACACGTGGCTGTAGGCCAAAGGGTTAAACCGAACGATTACGATGAACAACGTTTGTTTACGTTCGTGGTTGTTGGCACAACGTGGCGGAGATGCGACGACTATTCGAAAAATCGGTGCCTCAAAAATCATTTCCCGTAAGTTACGTCTATTCTTTGCCCTAAGAATGGCGAGGAGGTCGCTACGCATGCAGGGGTACACTCGAATCGAGACAAGAAAGAAATCAATCCTTACACGCACTACTTTCTCAAACGTGGAACCTCTGCGTGCCGAGGACAGTCGATCTCGACAATTCGAATGATACCTCGTCGACGCCATAAAATCGACGTTGAACCGGCATCGAGCTTAGAGTATATAATAAAACAGTAACGACCAAGTGCATCATCTAGTAGAAAATACATAAACATTAAACTACCGACTTCTTCGTTCTCATGGAAGTAACGGTGGGAGAAGTTCTTGTTCCCGGGTGAGTCTTAGTCAAACAGATCTGTTACAAACTGACACGCGTGAGAGATCGAGTGATGAGAGATGAAGAAACAGAAGAGTAACTTGGGGTGTATTTGCGCATGCAGGAGTGAGAGGTTTTTGGAATGCGTTAGTCGAATGTTTTCAAATCCCTAGTTGCATCTTCGTCGACATCTTCTCTCGAACTTTCGTCCATTTCCATCGCGTCGATTTTCCAAGATGGCTCCTGCTAGGCAGCGTGTTTGGTCCCTTCGTTGAAAATGGAAAGATCGGATATGCTTATCCTCTAGTTACACTCTCTTCGCTCGAGACCTTTCGTAGCCATACAGGAAAGAGGTATTGGGTACCAAAGTATTGGAAGAAGAACGAAATTCGTCCTTCGAGTTATCAAAATTGGTCACCGATTTTCGAGTCTCGAACTTGTCGTATTTACTCCTTTGTTCCCTGGTTTCGAGATCGGGCCTCGCTTCGATGCAAGTTTGTACAATTACAGGACTCTTTGCTACTTGTTTAGGTACCACCGACTGTTTCCTAACGTCCGAGTCCACTTTTTCCCTGGTGACGTCTAATTTCTCGTTCTCGATCAACTCTGAAGAATGAACAACTTCGGTACCCTTCAGCTGCATCGAAACTTCGTCGACTCTCGTGACAAAGAAGGTTCTCTTGTCACCTTTGAACACCATCCGATGTTCCTTATTTTCCAGTGATCGTACGTTAGCCGACTCTGTCAAAGCCTCGTTTCGACACGTGGTCCCATGAGAATTCGGCTTCCTGTTTTCCCCAACGTCCGCAATTTTATCGCCGATCCTCGGTGGCTCGATAAAAGGCTGCACTTTTGGCGAGGGTTCGGGAGCCAGCTTCTTCCTTCTCCGGACAGCGTTCTGCTTGATCTTCGTCAACAATTTACTGTCTCTCCTACGGTCCACGAACTCCCGGGGCTCGGTGTTCCTCTGCACGGCAACACTCTCCGGGCGATCTATCGGTCTGTCCACTCTGAAAGTCTCGATCCCTCGCTTATCGTCCGCGATCCGACTGTTCCGCTGCGAAAGCTGCGCCGACTTCGTGATGGTCGTGATCGAGGCCTCGAGCTCCGACTGCTTCCTCCTCATTCGCTCGTAATAGGTCTCCGAGTGCTTCTTGTCCTTCCGCGACATCTTGTAGTTCATTAATTCTGGTCTAGACGCGGGGTTCAAGAAGTACGTGAACTTGGCCATGTGTTCGGCCCTCGAGTCCGTGGTTCTCCGCTCGTCTTCAGCCGAATTAGACTGCGGATATGTGGGCGCTTTCGTTTCCCGAGGCCGCTTGAAGTTGCCCCTCTCGGGCCTGAACGGGTACGGGCTGGTTCTGATCACGTACGAGCCGTCGACCTTCTCCACGCTCACGAACTCGTCCTCCTCCTCGTACATGTCCTCGGCCGGCCAGTCGTTCCAGTAGAGCGGCGATTGTTCCTCGCGGATGCTCTCGAAGGCTGCTGCCACGTCGGCGGTTCGATCGCGGAGCGCCAGGCTGTCGTATCGCGAGGGTAGGTAGGCAGGAGTCGATGTACGATCATGCAACGCGCTGGTGTTCGCAACGGTGGATGTACAGGTGGTGGATGTATCGTTGTAGTCAGAGTAACAGTTTGCGGTGTTGTTAGCAGTCGCGGTGAACGAGGAGGTGGTGGTGGTAGCGGTGGTACCAGCAGCGGCAGAGAAGAAGAAAGAAGAAGAAGAGGTAGACGTAGTGGCAGAGTAGTTAGTGGTGGTGGTGGTAGTAGTAGTAGTAGTAGTAGTAGTGACGACGGGCACAGTAGAAACGGTAGAAATGTAATCGGGTGTGGGGAGATGGTGCAGGATGCTCGAACGTTCATGCAAGCGGTATCTCGTGATTATGGCTGCTTCGTCACCTCGGCTGGATGTCATCGAGGACGTCGAGGTGGCCGTTCCAGGGCCACGGTGTTCCTCGGAGGACCTCGTGGTCCTCGATTGACCTGTGCCTCTTGGCGGAACAGGAGGTGGAATCTTGCCGGAAGGTACCAGATTCGGATTCGGTGGACTGGCGGCGGTCCTGCCCTTCAGGACGGCCGGGTAGCTCGTGACCTTGGCCGCTGAGGTCGTCACTGGTTGCTCTTGATGAGATGGGCCTGGACCGGCGGCCAAGGTCAACGGAGGTGGACTCACTGGGCCGGCGGCGAAGTTAACCGGGGTGGAGATGGCGATGGGCGCGGAACCGGTCGACATCACGGTGCTGGTCGTGCTGATTGCAGCGTCTGTCGGGGTCACTGTTTTCGTGTCGTCCAGGGTTGCGTCGCCGTGCTCGCACGGCGTTGGCCGGAAACGGGTAGAATCGAATACGGGGGTTGCGTGTGCAGCAGCGACAACGGTCGTGAAGTCGGGGTAAAGAGACAGAGAGAGGCAGAGAGACGGGCAGACAGAAACAGAGAAGCTGGGTGAGTGAGGTCGCGTGTCGATCGAATCGCGTGTCGCGTTGCTTCGAGATCGTCCAACCGAAAGGTTCCGAGCTTCGTCTGCCATCATTTCCGCGGTGATTCCTTCGATTTCACCGGAAGTCGAGTAACCTTTCGGGAAACCCTGCGTCGTGTCGTTCTACACCGGTAATGACGACGAGTTATCGATCGAGATTTCGAAGCAAGGCGACATCGATTGTTAGAGAGAGAGAGAGAGAGAGAGA